>NC_134483.1:164792547-164902596 GCF_040206685.1 Ascaphus truei | reverse complement strand
GGGAGGGGGGGGGGAAAGAGGGGAGGGGGGGAAAAGAGGGGAGGGGGGGGAAAGAGGGGAGGGGGGGGGAAAGAGGGGAGGGGGGGGGGAAAGAGGGGAGGGGGGGGGGAAAGAGGGGAGGGGGGGGGGAAAGAGGGGAGGGGGGGGAAAAGAGGGGAGGGGGGGGGAAAAGAGGGGAGGGGGGGAAAGAGGGGAGGGGGGGGAAAAGAGGGGAGGGGGTAGGGGGTAGGGGGGGGAGGGGGGGGAGGGGGGGAGGGGGGGGAGGGGGGGAGGGGGGAGGGGGAGGAGGGGGGAGGGGGGAGGGGGGAGGAGGGAGGAGGGAGGAGGGGGGAGGGGGGAGGGGGGAGGGGGGAGGGGGGAGGGGGGAGGGGGGAGGGGGGAGGGGGGAGGGGGGAGGGGGGAGGGGGGAGGGGGGAGGGGGGAGGAGGGAGGGGGGAGGAGGGGGGAGGGGGGAGGGGGAGGGGGAGGAGGGGGGAGGGGGGAGGGGGAGGAGGGGAGGGGGGAGGAGGGGAGGGGGGAGGAGGGGGGGAAAGAGGAGGAGGAGGGGGGGAAGAGGTGGAGGGGGGGGGAAAGAGGAGGAGGAGGGGGGGAAAGAGGAGGAGGAAGGGGGGAAAGAGGAGGAGAAGGGGGGAAAGAGGAGGAGAAGGGGGGGAAAGAGGAGGAGAAGGGGGGGAAAGAGGAGGAGAAGGGGGGGAAAGAGGAGGAGAAGGGGGGAAAGAGGAGGAGAAGGGGGGGAAAGAGGAGGAGAAGGGGGGGAAAGAGGAGGGGAAGGGGAAAGAGGAGGAGAAGGGGGAAAGAGGAGGGGAAGGGGGAAAGAGGAGGAGGGGGGAAAGAGGAGGGGGGGCGGAAAGAGGGGGGGCGGAAAGAGGGGGGGCGGAAAGAGGGGGGGCGGAAAGAGGGGGGCGGAAAGAGGGGGGCGGAAAGAGGGGGGGCGTAGGTGTAGGTTTGTGTAGGTGTGTGTAGGTGTGTGTAGGTGTAGGTGTGTGTGTAGGTGTGTGTGTGTAGGTGTGTGTAGGTGTGTGTAGGTGTGTGTGTAGGTGTGTGTGTAGGTGTGTGTGTAGGTGTGTGTGTAGGTGTGTGTGTAGGTGTGTGTGTTGGTGTAGGTGTGTGTTGGTGTAGGTGTGTGTTGGTGTAGGTGTGTGTTGGTGTAGGTGTGTGTTGGTGTAGGTGTGTGTTGGTGTAGGTGTGTGTTGGTGTAGGTGTGTGTTGGTGTAGGTGTGTAGGTGTGTAGGTGTGTGTTGTCAAACAAATAACAGAGGGAATTGACAGTGAGAGTGGCAGACCTGGCAGCTCAGATATTTTGAGAGTCTCACCGATTTGTGGCAATTCTCTTTTTTTGCATTAGCAATCTCAGACTTGCAACAGCCTCATTGAAGAAGAAAAAATCATTCCATTAAAATGCCATTTTTAGACCAAATTACCCAATCACTACTGATTTTGATCCTTGTGTGTGAACATCTGGAGAGAATTATTTTGTTTCCACTTGTGCAACCGGATTTTAACCATCTACATGAAGGCACCCGATGGGTGCTGTATATATTAAATAAATCATATAATGATTTTGAAGTGTGAATTTCAAGACCTAGGTGTGTGTGTGTGTAGGTGTGTGTAGGTGTGTGTAGGTGTGTGTAGGTGTGTGTAGGTGTGTGTAGGTGTGTGTGTGTAGGTGTGTGTAGGTGTGTGTGTGTAGGTGTGTGTAGGTGTGTGTAGGTGTGTGTGTGTAGGTGTGTGTGTGTAGGTGTGTGTAGGTGTGTGTGTGTAGGTGTGTGTAGGTGTGTGTGTGTAGGTGTGTGTAGGTGTGTGTGTGTAGGTGTGTGTAGGTGTGTGTAGGTGTGTGTGTAGGTGTGTGTGTGTAGGTGTGTGTGTGTGTAGGTGTGTGTGTGTGTAGGTGTGTGTGTGTAGGTGTGTAGGTGTGTGTGTGTGTGTGTGTGTGTGTGTGTGTGTGTGTGTGTGTGTGTGTGTGTGTGTGTGTGTGTGTGTGTGTGTGTGTGTGTGTGTGTGTGTGTGTGTGTGTGTGTAGGTGTGTGTGTGTAGGTGTGTGTAGGTGTGTGTGTGTAGGTGTGTGTGTAGGTGTGTGTGTAGGTGTGTGTGTGTAGGTGTGTGTGTGTAGGTGTGTGTGTGTGTGTGTGTGTGTGTGTGTGTGTGTGTGTGTGTGTGTGTGTGTGTGTGTGTGTGTGTGTGTGTGTGTGTGTGTGTGTGTGTGTGTGTGTGTAGGTGTGTGTGTGTGGGTGTGTAGGTGTGTGTGTGTAGGTGTGTAGGTGTGTGTGTAGGTGTGTGTGTGTAGGTGTGTGTGTAGGTGTGTGTGTGTAGGTGTGTGTGTGTAGGTGTGTGTGTGTGTAGGTGTGTGTGTGTAGGTGTGTGTGTAGGTGTGTGTGTGTGTGTAGGTGTGTGTGTGTGTGTGTAGGTGTGTGTGTAGGTGTGTGTGTAGGTGTAGGTGTAGGTGTAGGTGTAGGTGTAGGTGTAGGTGTAGGTGTGTGTTGGTGTAGGTGTGTGTTGGTGTAGGTGTGTGTTGGTGTAGGTGTGTGTTGGTGTAGGTGTGTGTTGGTGTAGGTGTGTGTAGGTGTGTGTTGGTGTAGGTGTGTGTGTGTGTAGGTGTGTAGGTGTGTAGGTGTGTAGGTGTGTAGGTGTGTGTGTAGGTGTGTGTTGTCAAACAAATAACAGAGGGAATTGACAGTGAGAGTGGCAGACCTGGCAGCTCAGATATTTTGAGAGTAGGTGTAGGTGTAGGTGTGTAGGTGTAGGTGTGTAGGTGTGTAGGTGTAGGTGTGTGTGTAGGTGTAGGTGTGTGTGTGTAGGTGTAGGTGTGTGTGTAGGTGTAGGTGTGTGTGTACAGTAGGTGTAGGTGTGTGTGTAGGTGTAGGTGTGTGTGTGTGTAGGTGTGTGTAGGTGTAGGTGTGTGTAGGTGTAGGTGTGTGTAGGTGTAGGTGTAGGTGTGTGTAGGTGTAGGTGTAGGTGTGTGTAGGTGTAGGTGTAGGTGTGTGTAGGTGTGTGTAGGTGTGTGTAGGTGTGTGTAGGTGTGTGTGTAGGTGTGTGTGTAGGTGTGTGTGTAGGTGTGTGTGTGTAGGTGTGTGTGTAGGTGTGTGTGTAGGTGTGTGTGTAGGTGTGTGTGTAGGTGTGTGTGTGTGTAGGTGTGTGTGTAGGTGTGTGTGTAGGTGTGTGTGTAGGTGTGTAGGTGTGTGTGTAGGTGTGTAGGTGTGTAGGTGTGTAGGTGTGTAGGTGTGTAGGTGTGTAGGTGTGTAGGTGTGTAGGTGTGTAGGTGTGTAGGTGTGTAGGTGTGTAGGTGTGTGTGTTTGTGTGTAGGTGTGTGTTGTCAAACAAATAACAGAGGGAATTGACAGTGAGAGTGGCAGACCTGGCAGCTCAGATATTTTGAGAGTCTCACCGATTTGTGGCAATTCTCTTTTTTTGCATTAGCAATCTCAGACTTGCAACAGCCTCATTGAAGAAGAAAAAATCATTCCATTAAAATGCCATTTTTAGACCAAATTACCCAATCACTACTGATTTTGATCCTTGTGTGTGAACATCTGGAGAGAATTATTTTGTTTCCACTTGTGCAACCGGATTTTAACCATCTACATGAAGGCACCCGATGGGTGCTGTATATATTAAATAAATCATATAATGATTTTGAAGTGTGAATTTCAAGACCTAGGTGTGTGTGTGTGTGTGTGTGTGTGTGTGTGTGTGTGTGTGTGTGTGTGTGTGTGTGTGTGTGTGTAGGTGTGTGTGTAGGTGTGTGTGTAGGTGTGTGTGTAGGTGTGTGTGTAGGTGTGTGTGTAGGTGTGTGTGTAGGTGTGTGTGTAGGTGTGTGTGTAGGTGTGTGTTGGTGTAGGTGTGTGTTGGTGTAGGTGTGTGTTGGTGTAGGTGTGTGTTGGTGTAGGTGTGTGTTGGTGTAGGTGTGTGTTGGTGTAGGTGTGTGTTGGTGTAGGTGTGTGTTGGTGTAGGTGTGTGTTGGTGTAGGTGTGTGTTGGTGTAGGTGTGTGTTGGTGTAGGTGTGTGTTGGTGTAGGTGTGTGTTGGTGTAGGTGTGTGTTGGTGTAGGTGTGTGTTGGTGTGTGTGTGTAGGTGTGTGTGTAGGTGTGTGTTGTCAAACAAATAACAGAGGGAATTGACAGTGAGAGTGGCAGACCTGGCAGCTCAGATATTTTGAGAGTAGGTGTAGGTGTGTAGGTGTAGGTGTGTAGGTGTAGGTGTGTAGGTGTAGGTGTGTAGGTGTGTAGGTGTGTAGGTGTAGGTGTGTAGGTGTAGGTGTAGGTGTGTAGGTGTAGGTGTAGGTGTGTAGGTGTAGGTGTGTGTGTAGGTGTAGGTGTGTGTGTAGGTGTAGGTGTGTGTGTAGGTGTAGGTGTGTGTGTAGGTGTAGGTGTGTGTGTAGGTGTAGGTGTGTGTGTGTAGGTGTAGGTGTGTGTGTGTAGGTGTAGGTGGGTGTGTGTAGGTGTGTGTAGGTGTGTGTAGGTGTGTGTAGGTGTGTGTAGGTGTGTGTAGGTGTGTGTAGGTGTGTGTAGGTGTGTGTAGGTGTGTGTGTAGGTGTGTGTGTAGGTGTGTGTGTAGGTGTGTGTGTAGGTGTGTGTAGGTGTGTGTGTAGGTGTGTAGGTGTGTAGGTGTGTAGGTGTGTAGGTGTGTAGGTGTGTAGGTGTGTAGGTGTGTAGGTGTGTAGGTGTGTAGGTGTGTAGGTGTGTAGGTGTGTAGGTGTGTGTGTTTGTGTGTAGGTGTGTGTTGTCAAACAAATAACAGAGGGAATTGACAGTGAGAGTGGCAGACCTGGCAGCTCAGATATTTTGAGAGTCTCACCGATTTGTGGCAATTCTCTTTTTTTGCATTAGCAATCTCAGACTTGCAACAGCCTCATTGAAGAAGAAAAAATCATTCCATTAAAATGCCATTTTTAGACCAAATTACCCAATCACTACTGATTTTGATCCTTGTGTGTGAACATCTGGAGAGAATTATTTTGTTTCCACTTGTGCAACCGGATTTTAACCATCTACATGGAGGCACCCGATGGGTGCTGTATATATTAAATAAATCATATAATGATTTTGAAGTGTGAATTTCAAGACCTTTATCATGATATGCATGTTATATATATATATTTTTTGTTATATACGCTTTTTCCTTTGGGCAGTGGTGCATATGTGATCTTTGTTCCAGAGATTTCTAGATTGTCCCTTCTGTATAACAGTCATCTTAGGTGTTCTAAATATAAACTGAGCCATATAGGGAGGTCTCACCGTTATACAGGATGGTGACCATGCAGGGCGCCCAGCACGTGTAGAATACAATGACCACAGGAACCAACACTCGGGAGGCAGCATCTCCCTTCAGTCTACGCTGGCTTCCAGGCTCGGAGGGTAGGCCTCTATCTCCAATCTCTCTGGTTATGCACAGACCTCCGTTGGTTACAGCTACTCTGCTCCCGGCCAGAGTCCTGCACCCAGCAGGCAGACACGATCCCCGTCCTCCACCTACCCAGCCCACACTGAATCTCCTGCGCTGCCTCCTCGCCACCAGCCAGAGTCGTAGGTTAGCAAAGGTGACGATGGTTGAGCAGGGGAAAAAGATGACTGTGGTGAGCAGCACGGAGTAGGTAACATTGCTGGCGTAGTCCGGGTTACAGATAAGCGACTCCCGGGAGAAGTAAACACGGATCACGGTCTCACCAGGAATGGCGATTGGGAAGAGAAAGATGGGCGGCAGCAGCCAGGCAGCAGCAATCAGTAGCTTGACACGACACCGGCTCATAAGCCTGTCATAGTGCAACGGGAAGAATACAGCCACGTAGCGCTCCAGGCTGATGGTGGTAAGGGAATAGATGGAAGAGGCAAACACTGCGGCGTTTAAGAAAGCCACAATATGGCAGTAAGGCCCGAGTGGGGACTCCTCATCGTCCTCCCCACTGGGCTCCAGGACCAGGCTTCCATACAGGTTGAGTGGTACCACAACCAAGGCCAGTGTGACGTCGGTCCCGGTCAGGGAGATAAGGATGTAGCGACTGTTACTTGACCAGCCAGACACGGAGGATGCGATGACCATCAGCACGAATGAGTTCCCCACGATGATCAGGCAGCCCAGAACCATGATGATGCTGATCTTAAGAGCATGGCCCCCACTCGGGCACCCCCACCACCTGTCCACAGCTTGCTCGGGGCCTGCCTGTGCAGAGCTCACGTTCCAGTCAGAGGAGTTGGACACGGACCTGAGCAGCAGCAGTGCCAGCATGGTGTGAGCGGAGGCGGCTCCAGTCATTGCACAGGGAGAAAGGGACGAAAAGCACAGCCTGTGTGGGAGAAGAGGCCCAGACATAATACACTGTATGTAAACATTAACTTCAGGTACTCCACGGAGGGTGGAGGGGAAAGAACTGCCATTAATGACAAACTGATACTAAGGCAAGCAGCCTGACACAGAGGGCGTGGGTGACCGCCTGGATATATCATATATATACATATATATATATATATATATATATATATATATATATATATATATATATATATATATACACACATATACACACACGTCTGTTTGCAAAAAGCCATCTGAGGCTTACTGAGTGATGTGGTGGGCCCTGGGAAACCTACACATGTAGTTTAATTATAGAAAGGTGACGGATCCCTGCTGCTACTATCTGTGCACATCTGCATTTGTCCACATGCGTCAGAAAAATCAGAATTGCTAAAGAGATGGGGTGTTTGTTTTATAGGTGTAGGTGTAATTTAAACACAGTCTAACAAACATGTGCTTACCTGAAGCCCCAGGGTAGTCTGTCTATTAAAGGGCTGGCAGGTGAACTAGATTGCCTTTTATGCAGTATAGCAGACCACTAGGGGCAGCAGAGCGCCCTACAGGATATAAAAGGGCTTGAACACATCACAAAAGTGAGTAAGTCTACTCTTTTGTTTTAAAGGAAGTGTGAACCATAGTGGATAAATTGATATACAGTACAACAGGTATTATCATTATTATCATCATCTTTGTTTATAATGCGACCTGTTTGCAATGTGAAACTACAAGCATAGCCTACCTTGTGCGAAATGTGAAATAAAAACCCGGAGTGCGGTAGCCAGTGATGTAACTGCTTGTTAATGAGAGAGACTGATAGTGAGAGAAACATGTCTCATGCAGTATTCTCTATGAGGCTTATGTATCAAAGTCTCCTGGCTGCAAACTGGTGCAAAGAAAATAAAACCATATTTATCAAAGAACAAAATGCCATAGTAATCAATGGGATTTTTTTTTTTTTGCCCTGATACATTTGGTGCAGTTTTCTTGCTCCAATTTTGCAGCTGGGAGCCTCTGATACTCCTTCTCCCCATGTGCCTGACTGATCAGTGATTAGATTGCTAGGTCTTTGGAGTAGAGATGGATTGTAACTGACAATTGATCTTGCACAGGGATCATTAATTAGATTCAATGGGGCCTATTCATTAAGTTGCACATTTGCAATTGATAAACTGAGCGAGTATGTTCGGGCAGGGAGTAACCATAACAGAAGTGGAAATGCAACATATTTAATTAAGACACAGCACATTCACATAAACTTGATAACAAAGCTGCAGTATTGTGAGATCTGTGATTTGTAACCTCCGGGGCTAGAGAAATCAACGTGCAGGCTCAGCAAACTGTATGTATGTAGCATTGTATTTATATAGCACCAGCAATGTATGCACTGTTACAATTTATAAACTAGTATCACGCAACACGCACAACAAACATAAGGGCAGACAATAGGCAAAGGGAATCCATGCCGCAGAGGGCGTGTTTCACCTAATCAACATAATATGTTGAAAGGGTTAAAAGTAGATGGTTGAGGCTTAAAAATAAAGAGAAAAAAAACAGATTTCCATCGTTATTTTAACATAAAAATAGTATATAAAGCATTATCGTTTAATCAGTGTTTGTAAAAATTATAAATTGTGCTATTTAACTATTGCAGCACCCAGTGTTGAAAAAGTTTTTAACTATTAAAAATATTATTGCAAAATCATCAATAGCTTTAAACTATTAAAGATGTCACTGACATTTGTTTAATGTGTTCATATGTGATACTGACGAGCAAAAATGCGATTCCTACAAAAAAAATACATATGCCAACTACTCAGATTGGACACGCGAGAACTGATGAATGAATATGGCAAGATGGGTTTTCATGCAATTTATAGCCATCCGTGCACGTTGCCTTGGAAATGGAAGGAATTATTTTTCATGTCTAGTAATGAAGGGTACATTTTATAGCTAGATGTACCTGGTCCATATAGGTTAGCTATGTGGGAGCTTTGTACCACAGTCTTCTGGCTACAAAATTGGGGCAAATACCAGCACCAAATTACCAGATCAGAAAACCTTACTGATTTTGTTCCTGTTTTGCAGCCTACAGACTTGGGCAAACATGGCCCACCACACCCTAGCAAGAATTAACAGGGAAAAATAAGAAATGTGTAGTGGTGTAAAGGCTTGTAACCGCTGAAGCAGTGCATTGGGATCAAGTATTTAGCAGGTCAATTCTCCACACAGCATGTATACAACAAACAGATCATTGCACAGCAGCAGGAACAAAAGCAATAAAACTGACCCAAAACAGGATCAATGTGAAAATATTATTGTATTAGAAAAACATATGACACAGGAGACCCTGGAAACACACAGTCCCTTAGAACAGGGGTGCGCAAACTGGGGGGCACGAGATTATCTGCGTGGGGGGTGAGGGGTTTACAGAGGCCCCACGTTCGTCTACCAGGAAGTAATACATTGAGAGTTACCTCTCGTTTTCAAGAATGTCCTGGGCACAGAGTTATGATGACAAATACATGGTTACATTAAGTGAGCAGGGTTATACATTATATATGAGACATTGCATGCACATGTAGCCATGTCTGGTTTGGCTACCATTTATAGAAGAGAACGATGTGATGCATCAAAATTGGTTAGAAATCCTCCACAATATGTGCAAATAATACTGGATGAAAAAAAGAGTCCATGAAGAATATGGCAAATTGTTAATGATAATGACTTTAATCTCTCTTTCACTTATTCTTATCACTTTCAACACATTTGTTATTTAGATTTATGTTTATATATTGACACATCAATTTCAATACAGACCACATTATACCGCAAACCGAATTCACGCAACACCTTCTTAAAACCTAGTAGTTGCCACCCTCAAGCCACGTTCATGGGGATACCGAAAAGCCAATTCATCAGAACCCGCCGCAATTGTTCCAATGATGACGAATTCAAAGTAAAATCAAATGAGTTATATGTTCGTTTTCTACAAAGAGGATATAAAAAAACTGATCTAGATAGAATACTTAATGAGGTGTTTAAAATGGACAGGAAAAGTCTCCTTAGGCAAACAACTATCAAAAACTCTAGATCTGACTATAGTCCATCTTTTATAACACCATTCAGTAAACAAGCACAATCCATTAAGGCTATTTTCAAAAAACATTGGAATATTCTGTCACTAGACCCGGTGTTAAAACTGTATGTGTCGCTAGGTCCAAACATCATATTCAAAAGGGCTAAAACAATAGCAAATACACTATCACCTAGCTTATTTACAACAAAGGAAGATGTAAAATCTCCACTACCTAAGGGAATGTATGCATGCACTAATTGCAAGGCATGCATCTCTATGAACCAAAACAAAACTTTTACATCCACAGTTACTAGAATGACTTATATAACGTCCCATGTTTCATTAATTGCAACTCTACACACATAGTATATTTACTAAAATGCGGTTGCGGACGTCAATATGTCGGGAGGACAACTAGAAAACTAAAGATCAGAGTTCTAGAACACCTCCGACTGATCCGCATTAAAGACCAAAATCACCCAGTACCTAAACATGTGTCGAATTGTCCTTTTGGCAACGTAAATTTACTCTCGGTCCAAGGTATAGAACATATCCCTGTTCCCCTAAGAGGTAGAGACAGGGTAAAGATGTTAGACAGACGTGAATCCTACTGGATTTTTACTCTTAGAACCAGAGAACCTTTTGGCATGAATATTGATTGGGATATAAGTCATTTTTTAAATTAATTTGTAAATATTCATTATAAGTTTATTCATTAATAAATGATGTGTTCAATTCATTTTTTATACATACATTTTTTAGGCACTAATATTATAGACTAATATGATTGTATTATATAATTAATTAATAAATGTTTACCTTATTAGTTTCATTACACTTTATTATTATCTTGTTTCCCAATCTCTATTCATGCTCTCTTAACATCATATATATGTAATTAAAGACATTATATTTCATGATATATAATGTTAATTCAAACGGGTGCTAATATGATAGCATTTAATCAGTAATTATCACCACCAGTTGAAGGGTCATTTCATAACAATTACTAGTATACAGAATACTTGAGTTATGCTGATTGCACTGATCAGATAAGATTTAATCTTTATCAATTTCCATCAATATTTAGATGTATATTTAAATAGGTTTATTACATTAATTTTTGTATCACTTGTTTTGTATTGTGAATATGTTCTTTTCACGAATAACAAATTCATTTTCAATACCTGCACAGTTACATGCCAGGATACAACATAGATTCTGGCAGGGGTTATGCGTTATACCTAATACATACTGAAAGTATAGACACTTATCCCTTAGAATATTGTGTAAAATATAGACATCTTCTGTGCAGGATTGCTGCTAGTTCAGTATCCTAGTGTGTTTTTAACAAGTTTTGAAGTGAAACTTCCTTAGTGGCACCTCATTCGAACTGGGGCAAAAATGGATTGTCAAGACAGAAATGAAACGGATGTGACGTCAGTGCTGGCAGTTGAGGCCGGGCTGTGTTCTGGCTCAGCCCAACCCCAACACTGACATCACACCCGCTCCACAAATCAGATGCGGCGGCGGCGATAGCCGCCGGCGCCGCTCCTAACGGCCGCTGCTCCCCCCACATGGCTGATGACATATGCGGTGGACCGGCGCCGCTCCTAACGGCCGCCATTCCCCCCGCACATCCGCTGCCAAGCCGCGCATGCTCAGTAATCATGGGGACTGGAGGAAAGCCACGCATGCGCAGAAGTGGTTGGCAGCGGCGCCGTTCCCAGCCCGCTGCCACGGCTGTTGACATGTGTTGCCGTTCCCCGTCTGCTGCCCGGGACAGCAGAGACCGCCCGACCGGGACAGCCCCCCCCCCACCCTTTCCTAACCCGAATGGGAACTCCCTCCCAGCCCACACATGGGCCCGCCTAACTTCCACTACCGCTGCCATGCCGCGCATGCGCAGAAGCAGCTGGCAGCGGCGCCATTCAGCCCTCCAGTGACGCGGGCGTTTGCGGGCCCCCCAGGAAGCGGTGGTACAAAAACCCGGGCGCAACCCTCGCGGACCCCCCCCGGACCCCCCACACACTGACGGACCCCCCCGGACCCCCCACACACTGACGGACCCCCCCACACACTGACTGACCCCCCACACACTGACTGACCCCCCCCGGACCCCCCCACACACTGACAGACCCCCACACACACTGACTGACCCCCCCAGACCCCCACACACACTGACTGACCCCCCCCAGAAACCCCACACACACTGACTGACCCCCCCAGACCCCCACACATACTGACTGACCACCCCAGACCCCCACACACACTGACTGACCCCCCAGAGACCCACACACACTGACTGACCCCCCCAGACCCCCACACACACTGACTGACCCCCCCCAGACCCCCACACACACTGACTGACCCCCCCAGACCCCCAAACACACTGACTGACCACCCCCAGAGACCCACACACACTGACTGAACCCCCCAGACCCCCACACACACTGACTGACCCCCCCAGACCCCCACACACACTGACTGACCCCCCAGAGACCCACACACACTGACTGAACCCCCCAGACCCACACACACACTGACTGAACCCCCCAGACCCCCACACACACTGACAGACCCCCACACACACTGCCTGACCCCCCCAGACCCCCACACACACTGCCTGACCCCCCCAGACCCCCACACACACTGCCTGACCCCCCCAGACCCCCACACACACTGACCCCCCAGAGCCCCACACACACTGACTGACCCCCCCAGACCCCCACACACTGACCCCCCCAGACCCCCACACACACTCACAGTCACACGCACACTCAGTCACACACACTCAGTCACACTCACACGCACACTCACAGTCACACGTACACTCAGTCACACTCACAGTCACACGCACACTCAGTCACACTCAGTCACATGCACACTCAGTCACACTCACAGTCAGATGCACACTCAGTCACACTCACAGTCAGACGCACACGCACAGTCACACGCACACGCATAGTCACACGCACAGTCAAACGCACACGCTCAGTCACACGCACACGCTCAGTCACACGCACACGCTCAGTCACACGCACACGCTCAGTCACACGCACACTCTCAGTCACACGCACACTCTCAATCACACGCACTCTCAGTCACACGCACACTCTCAGTCACACGCACACTCTCAGTCACACGCACACTCTCAGTCACACGCACACTCTCAGTCACACGCACACTCTCAGTCACACGCACACTCTCAGTCACACGCACACTCTCAGTCACACGCACACTCTCAGTCACACGCACACTCTCAGTCACACGCACACTCTCAGTCACACACACACTCTCAGTCACACGCACACTCTCAGTCACACGCACACTCTCAGTCACACGCACACTCTCAGTCACACGCACACTGTCACACGCGGAATTCACACTTAGTGCAAATAGCTTATACAGGGGATGTGTGCCGAGCACGCGCATTCTAAGTCAAATTTATTTGCGTTTTGTCATTGAGATTGTATTTTGATTTTTAATTAAAACATCACCAACACAAATACAATTTCTGTGACAAAAGTCAAAGAAGTTTCACTTACTATGCGCGTGCACAGCACACACAGCTTTTTTTTATTGTGTGTTTATTTTCGTGTTAATAAAGTTTGTTTTAAGGGAAAAAAATGAAAGAAAGAGACAGTCGGCTAGTATTAGCATACCACCTGACTTGCCGAGCCAATGGCTGTGCACGCCACGTCACCGCGACCCTTTGCGATGCGGGATGATGACGTCACACCCAGCAGCGCGGGACAGAGTCTAGGTGAGTATAAATCATGCAGCATTATATGTATTTGTCACCTTGATAAAGTGCCTTGTGCATGAAACGCGTAGGTGCGTTCGTGTAGTCCTATTTTTGCTGCACCACCCTGCAATAAACCTGACCTGTTGCAAGATTGGAGTGTTCCTCTGTATTATTCTTTCCGGTCTCATGCTGAGTTGGAATTCGTGGCTGTGCTTCACATCAACATCTTTCTTCTTGGTTTGGCTACCAAGCTGCCCTCCCTGACTTGCAAGCCCTGGTAACCGTGCAGGCAATGTCAGGACCAATGATCCTGGCTTTTCCCCACAGTAAGCAGCTCCCTTGAGTGACAGGAGAGGAGGTGGGCTAAGGCATGTGTTCTGCCCAATCTGGGCTCAGACCTTAGACCTTCCCCTCTGTACTTAAGGAGCTGCACAAATACATTTAGTCAGTGTCTCTACCCCTGAGAGAGACAGGTACTCACATATTGGTGTATCTAGTATTGGCACCCACTGTCCCTTCCCTTGGGGGAGTGAGGAGTGATACCTTTCCCCTGGCTCTATTAGTGAATCAGGGAAGAGTAAGGACTGCCTTTGGTGCCCTTGGCCGGGGGTGGATGTCCAGGGACCATCCTGAGGTTGGGGACCTGTTTGACTGTACTGAAGCAGATACCAGTTGTGTGACTGTATGCAGAAAGGAATAAAAGGTTCCAGTTAACTATACTTCTGCCTTGGTGTGTATTCTATCTGGGGGAGTGGAAGTAAGTTCTCCTGCAGTGATTGTCTCCACATCCCTGGAGCCTGCAGCAGATGGAGGCGCTGTACCTACAGAGCTAAAGACCAGTAATATACCCCAGAAGCCTGTCCTGTCTTCCCCAATGACACAGGTGGAAAGATCCGCATCCTGTGGACCAGCAGGTAATCAGCACAACACTGCTAAAGATAGCGTGATCTCCCAGAGGGTGGTGGAAACACTGTTACACACAGTAAGAGATAATATATGTATCCCCTTTCCCCCATGTCTAGGGTGACTACGTGTGGTGCGCTGTTACCTGTAGGCTTATGAGAATTCGCCATCCTGACGGTCCCAGACCATCTCCTCACCTCAACAAGCCTTCCGTGACGATTCCCAGCATGTGCGGTTCCATGGTCCCAGTACACGCGCGCGTGCGGACCTTGCGCACTCTGTGCTGCCGCCCGCGGATTTAGACCCCGCCTCCATCACTGTCACACGACGTGGATGTTCGGCCAGCCTCTCTGCTGATGTGCGAGTCAGGCTCCGCCCTCTGACCTCCGTGACTCACGCGGGTCGGCGTGCGACTGGTCCTGCTCCCCTCTGGTCCCAGTAATAAGCGTGGGAGTGACGTGCAACCTAAACTCCGCCCCCTGGCTTCCGTGACGTGTGCAGGATGGCGCGCAAGCAGCGCCACACTCAATCCTGATTAGGCTGCATCATAGGACACACCTGTGTGCACCAGCAGCCAATCGAATTACACTTCCTGGTTCCGCCCTGGCTGGCTTTTGGAGGCTCATCCTTTATACACCTTCATTCTGCAGTCAGTCATCGCTGAGCATAGTCATTGTGACGCCGTGCCTTGCCACATCCTTGTTGCTTATCCTGAATCCTTGCATTGCTTTGTAGCTGTTTAACCTCTTGTTGCCTGAACCCTGCTATCTCCTTAGACTCCGCTTCTCTCCACTCCTGATCCGGCTTGTACGACGAGTCTCCAGTCCTGACCTTGGCTAAGTACTTCAACGATCCGACATTCTCCTATCCTGAACCTGACAACGTACCCCGACTATCCAATACTCTCCAATCCTGAACCTGGCTACGAACTACGATGATCCGAAACTCTCCACTCCTGAACTTGGTAAGTACCTTAACCATTCCCCAATCTATAATCCTGACCTGGCTTGAACGACTACTCTACATCCTAGGCGCGCCCGCGTGGCTGTGGGTCGGCGTTATCCAATCCCCTACCTCAGCACCACAGTCGCGCTTCGTTTGTGGTGAGCTACGCATTACAGTATGCTCAGCCACACAAACTTCGCCCCCACTGAGGTAGGAAGAGTCCTGCGCACACACACAAGCTGCATAACCACTCTAGAGGAAAAAATTGTGGGTAGCGAGCAAAACATGCTTTCCCTTCAGGAGGACTTTCGCACTCTTTCTCGTGCTTTACAGGAACCGCGTTCCCCACTCGTACCTGCTGTTCCTAAGATTCCCACTATTCCCGCTTTGCCTTCTTCTCAAGAACCCCGCTTACCTACTCCCAACCGTTATGGAAGTGAGCCTCATGAATGTTTGGGGGTTTTGAATCAATGCTTTATACAATTTGAAATTAACCCTTCACGCTTCACAGCACCTTGCGCCAAAGTGGCGAGCATCTCTCTCCTTGTAGATGACGCTCTCGCCTGGGCATCTCCAATCTGGGAGCGAAGAACCGACCTCACAAAGGATATCGGAGCCTTTGCCCGGGAATTCCAGAAAGTATTTGATACACCCGGTCGTAAGGTATTTGCTTTGTCTGCACTTTTTCATGTCTCCCAACGCAGTCGTTCAGTTGCCAAATACGCTCTCAAGTTCAGAACTATCGCTGCTGAGACCGACTGGAACGACATAGCCCTGGCTGCAGCCTTTTGGCAAGGTTTATCGGAGACTTTGAAGGATGAACTGGCAGCCCACGATCGCCCCACCGACTTGGAAGAGCTCAATGCCATGTACATCAAGGTGGATCGTCGCCTCCTGAAGAGACGTTCTGAGAAGGTTCACCATCGTACTATCCCAGCACGGATCAATCCCGGTCAGGTGAGCTCCACTGAAGTCTCTACCCCAGATACATCAGAACGTATGCAAATAGGAGGTACCAGCCTTTCCAAGTCTGAGAAGTTACGCCACAAGACCGCTGACCTATGTCTTTACTGTGGGGCTTCAGGACACTTTGCCTATTTTTGTCCCCAAAAGTCGGAAAACGCATGGTTCCCATGAGTCCTAGGGGAGTCTCATTGGGAACGCTTTTTCTATCCCCCATCTCTACTGATAACCCGTCTCTAATTCTTGTCCCCATTACACTCTTTGGGGATGGCTTTCAAGTATCTACACTTGCTTTCATCGATTCAGGTGCTGGAGGAAACTTCATAGATCAAGCTTTCGCGGAAAGTCATCGGGTTCCATTCCGGCAGAAAAAGAAGCCAATCGCCCTTGAAGCTATACACGGAAGACCTCTGCAACCGGTATTTATCTCCCTGGAGACAGAGGTGCTACAACTCAGGGTGCAAGACACACACCTGGAAAAGATTTGATTAAATGTGATTCATACTCCTGCTATCAGCGTGATCCTCAGGCTACCCTGGCTATAGATTCACAACCCTTGAGTTGATTGGCTCAACAAGGAACCCCTCCAATGGGGGACATCTTGCCATAAGAACTGCATTCTGGAGACAAGTAGTATCGGGGGTACCAATGTGTCCGAGGAGAAGGAGAGAGAGAAGGTACAATTGCCAGGTAAGTACGCTGAGTTTCAGGACATCTTCGATAAGGTCCGATCGGAGGTCCTGCCCTCTCACCTCCCGTTCGATTATCCCATAGATCTACTTTCAGGCACTACACCCTCCAGAAGGACTTCTTATCCGCTGTCTATGCCAGAAACCAAGGCAATGAAAGAATATATTGAAAAAAACTTACAGAAGGGCTTTATCAGGAAGTCCACCTCCCCTGCGGGCGCAGGGTTTTTCTTTGTTAAAAAGAAGGATGGACTGACTTCCGGTGACGTCACCATGGATGGCTGACTAGGAGAAGAGCTCCCGACACCCTCCAAAGAAATTCAACAGAAATTGCAATTTCCCCCACGTCTAAACACTCAAAAACGGCTCCTAACACCGCACTCAGAGCAGAGGACATGGCGACGAAGTAAAAAAAAACACAGAACTCAGTTTCGAAGTTCTTCACCCCTGCACTGCGCCAGGCAGAGCTAAGCTCAGACTCCCAAGATGGCGCAGAGGAGCCTGAGCACGCGGCACTGAACGCGCTCCAGGATCAGTTGGACCCCGAACAGCATGGACTTAATAAAGAGTTTTTTTAATCCCTGTTCTTAAAGATGAGGAGAGGAGTACAGGAAAACATTGAGACGGCTCTACAGGGCATCCGAGCCGACCTAGGAGCCCTCACCAACAGAACGGATGAACTGGAGGCCAAGATAGACGGAGCCCTCAACACCCAGACTGAGACCAGCGACGAGGTGTCCAGATGCGGGGACGCAATACGCGATCTACAAAACACGCTGGAGGACCTCGAAAATAGAGAGAGGAGACAGAACATCCGCCTCAGAAGTATCCCAGAGGCTGTCCCCCACGAGGACCTCTAAGATTACCTCCGCAAGATATTCTTGCAACTGGTTCCAGGCCTCACTGAGCACGAGCTCCTAATGGACCGGGCCCACCGAGCCCTGGGCCCAAAGTCGACAGACCCCAACCGTTATAGAGATGTCGTGGTGAGACTCCACGCATACTCCACCAAAGAACGAATCATGGAGGCCGCCAGAGGTTTGTGCAGCATCCAGACTGAAAACGCAGACATTCAAATTTTCAACGATCTATCCAGGACCACAGTAATAAAGAGACGCTCACTCACTAGCTACCTCCGCGACCAAGGGGTCAAGTACCGCTGGGGGTTCCCCTTCAAGCTAGTGGTGCTCCGCAACGGGAGGCACTACACGATCTCAGCCCCCGAGGACTCGAGGGATTTCCTCAAGGCTCTGGGGATCCCCCTCTGCAGAATGACAAACCGCCTCCCCCGGACCGCTGCAGGATCGGAGCCCTCGGATACACCCCGAGCGTCAGAACGACTAGCCAGCCAGAGACAACGCTGATCGTCTTCGCTACCTACCTGAAAGTTCCTGATCTCCCGTGCGGACGAGGAGTTGCCGAGCATCCCTCTGATGCCCATCCACCCCAGATGCCAGCAGTTCCCACTCCTTTACCTGCGTTGCTGACCCCCCAGGCTGTATTAAACGCAATGAATGTGGGAGCAAGGCCCTAACCCCCCCCCTACCCCATCCCCACCCCTACCCCCTCCCCATACCATTCCCCTATCCCACCCCACCCTGGCCCTCCACTCACCTCTTCCCCCTGCGGGACCACCTCCTTGCCCCAACCCGCCACCAGTTCCCTCCAGAGGAACCTCTGCTCAGGCCCTAGAGCACACCAAAGATGGCCACCATCCGACCCCCACGTCTCCCGACCCGCCTCAGCCTTCCCGCAAGGGGGGGGAGAAAATCCGCTGGAGACGACCCATACCTACCCGGCCCCTCCTCGTTCCCTTACCCCTTCCCCCCAAGCACCTAATCCAAGCCCCAGCCTAGCTTCCCTCCCACTGGCCTCCCACACCAAGGTCCTCCCCCGCAATACCCCCTCCGCCCCATCCTTCTAAGAAGGCCCGCTACTCACCCGCCGGATCTAGCTTTGCGAAGAGGGCCCCCCCTACCGTCGCTCGGTGCCGCCTCCGCAGATGTCACCTGACGGATCGCACCTGACCTCTCCTAGACGCGGGTCTTACGCCCAGGTCCCAGATGTATTTTCCACGGAAAGAATCGTGGTGGGACCCCCATCTGCAGTCTCGAAGCTTCCCCAGAACCCGGCTCGAACCAGAAGCACCCCTCTCATCAGGGACTGTTTATCTGCGCCCCCACTATGTCGAGCCACGGCGGTCAGGTTGTATACATACGTTTTGGACTACCGCAAAAATACCCCCCCCCCCCACGCCAAGCTCCATATGCTATCCCCCCCTACCACTCCTTCCCCTAACCCCCTCCTCCCCACGCACACACACCCACATCCCCCCTCCCTGCCTCCCCCATCCCCCCTCCCTGCCTCCCCCATCCCCCCCCACCACTCGGACACTGTCTCCCCCCCATTATGCCCCCCCGATACCCCCCTCTAAAGCGTAGATGGACATACACGAACTGCGCTATATTTGATTTTGCTATATTTGACTCTGCTGTATCCGTATGATTTAAGAAGAGCCCAATTCAGGAGGCTCCCATACCTACTAACCCACTTCATACATGTAAAATCATACCCTATACACTGTCTATGCTCTCAACTGTTGTGGTCCACCCTTCCGATGCTCCCCTAGACACACCCCCCCCCCCCCACTAAAGCAATGAACGGTTCACCTAGTATACATTTCACTGTACACTGTTTGCTACATGTTCGCTTACTTCAACTGTGTCTCAAATATTCCACTCAAATAATGTATATGCCTTTGAAAGTGATGTCCCAACTCCCCTGTGCCTCCCTCCCCCCCCCCCTCCCTTCCTACCTCCCCCCCTCCCTCCCCCCCTCCCTTCCATCCCCCCCCCCGAAGAAAGTTTCTCTTGATCTATGCTACACCTGACAATGGTTGCTCTAAGTGGTTCAAGAGGAGCTCAGGTCCTGAGGCTTGTGAGGCCTTTGGCCCAGCTCAGATATATAACAAATATCTCAAGCAAATAATGTATAGACCTTTAAAAGTGTTGATCCAACCAATCTGTGCCCCCCCCTCTCCCCTCCCCCCCTTCCCTACCCCCTCCCCCCATTCCCCCCAACCCACCCCCAGCCGCCACCTCTCCCCCCCTCCTTCCCCCCCCCCCCTTAGGCACCTCAAAGGATTTGAGAAATCCCGGTTATTTTAGCTATCTCACCCCCCCCTCCCCTTAGTGCCTCATGCTGGACTCAAATGTGACAGAGGCCCCCTCCTAAGAAATAACAAGGCCCATATGTGAGCCCTATGCATAGACGCAACTGGGGTAGGTATCCACCTAAACCTGTTGAATGGTAAAGCTAATTGACGGCTTTGGATTCCCTGGTTATATATGCCTGTATCATCACAACCACTGTAATGTAATACTTTAATAAACAGATATGTTTAATTCCCCGTCCCCACCCCCTCCACTCCCCCCCTCCCCCCCCCCTCTTCCACACAGCCCCCTGAAGCCGCTAAAACAAGGGTTTCTGCTGCTCAGTTTTCAGCTGATTGAAAGCCCCATGCCCCCCTCCCCCCCTCCCTCAACTCGGGCCCAAATTAAATGACTCCCTCCTCAACGACCCACAGGTAGTTAAATCAATCAAGCAGAAACTATCCACATTCTTTCAAATAAAAAGTGGATCGGTCTCAGCAGCAGCAATGCTCTGGGAAGCACACAAAGCTACAATCAGAGGGGACCTTATCTCACTAGCATCCCATAAGAAAAAAACGAAACCTAAAACACAAAAAGAGTTAACGGATAAGATCCTGACCCTTGAGCAACATCATAAGAAGGCCCCCTCTGAAAGATTGTTCAGAACACTCGACAAAACAAGAACGGAACTCAAGCTATTGCAGCTAGACGAAGTGGAGAGAGCGTTGAAATGGACCAACCAAAGGTTCTACGACAGGGGCAACAAGGCAGACAAACTCCTGGCCTCAAAACTTAGAGGCATAAAGGCAAAAGCCCAAATCACGAAAATCCGCACCAAAAACGGCCAAATATCTTATAATGAAAAAGAAATAGCTCAGGAGTTCGCAAAATTCTAAGAAGATCTTTACAACCTCCACCCGCCCGGCCAAGAACAGGAGAGTGTCAAAATAGCTGCACAATACCTGGCCAAGCGCAACCTACCCTCCCTATCTGCCGAAGAGCTCGAGTTCCTAAACCAAAAAATATCCCAGGAGGAATTGACCCAAGCCATAAGCTCCCTCAAAATAGCTAAGATGCTGGGCCCAGACGGCTTTTCGAACGCCTATTACAAAACGTTCGCAGCATCCCATCCCCCCTACCTACTAGACATGTTTAATTCCTTTCTAGAAGGCGAACCGATCCCAGGCACAATTTTGGCCGCCAACCTAGCTATAATCCATAAAGAAGGAAGGGACCCGCTACAATGCGGTAATTACAGACCGATCTCCCTACTTAATACAGACCTCAAACTCTTCAGCAAGATCTTAGCAAACAGACTAAACCCGATTCTCCCCAGACTAATTCATATAGACCAAGTGGGATTTGTGTCAGGAAGACGGGCCTCTGACAACACCCGCAGAATTATTGACATTATTGATCACGTGCATCTTAATAAGTTCCAAGCCATGATTCTAAGCCTTGATGCCGAGAAGGCATTTGATCGGATCAAATGGTCCTTCCTTGACCAAACCATGCTTACATTTGACTTCAGGCCCCTTCCTAGAGGGAGTTCGTGCCCTCTACCAAAATCCCAAAGCATACCTAAAACTCCCGGGTGGACAATCAAACCCAATCCCAATCAAAAATGGAACCAGACAGGGTTGCCCCCTCTCCCTACTACTATTTGCCATCTTTATTGAACCGCTGGCGGCCCAGATCAGAGCCGAACCCAGCATCAAAGGCATCCCAATTGCAGACACAGAGTATAAAATGTCCCTCTTTGCCGATGACGTCATACTGACCCTTGCCGACCCACATATCTCCCGTCCCAATCTACAGAAACTATTAGACCAATTCAGCCTGGTTTCTGACTACAAAATAAACATGGATAAATCCGAAGCGCTTAACCTGTCCCTCCCAGCCCCCATATGGAAACTACTACAGACTAACTATAAATATAAATGGAACACCTCCCACATAAAATATCTAGGAATAAAAATAGCTAACTCATATAGCTCCTTATATCAAGCTAACTATCCGCCCCTGTTCCTCCAGATCAAAAGAGATCTAGACGCATGGAACACCCACCAGATCTCCTGGTTTGGTAGAATAGTGTCCACTAAAATGAACATCCTCCCCCGTTTACTCTAGTATTTCCAGACTCTCCCAGTCCCAGTTCCACTATCAGAATTATGAAACATACAGTCCCATATTCTCCGCTTCATATGGAAACAGCGCAGACCTAGAGTTCCGAGGTCAGTGTTGTTAGCCTCGAAGACGAGAGGAGGACTGGGGGCCCCAGACGTGGTCAGATACTACCAGGCAGCCCAGCTGAGACAGGCGGTAGTCTGGAATAATTCCCCGACTTCTAATTGCTGGTTGGCAATAGTCTCACTATGCATCCCCCACCCCCCTCCCGGTAATATTATGGTCCCAGAAACACAAGGAAAAGAGACCCCAGGGACTCGAGCTTGGGGCATGTGGTCTACATGGATTAAAACTAAAGGGAAATATGGCCTATCTTCTTCCCCCTCTCAACTCATCCCCATTTTCGGGAACCCAGAATTCCCGTCTGGGTGCTCCCATAACCAATTTGGTCAATTTCAGGACCTAAATATTAGTATGGTTGCGGACCTGCTGAAGAGTGATGAAGTTCTGTCCTTCCAAGAACTCAAAACTAAATTCTCCTCCCCCGACCTCCCCATCTTCAAATTCCTACAAATAAGGCACTTCCTACGAGCTCTCTCCAAGCTCTAAATTCCCTGCGCAAACCAGATTCGAGTCCCTTTGCCTAAAAGGCGAATACCAAAGAGGATTAATTTCCATAATCTACAGAACGATAGAGGCCTCCCACCCCCCTCCCTCCCACACTTACATGCAAAAATGGTGCGCTGACCTAAACCTACAAATGGACCTGGAGGACTGGGAGGATGTCTGGGAAGCTGCTTCCAAAATGTCAATTTGTTCCATCACAAAAGAAAATATATATAAATATATATATAAAATCCTATTCCAGAGCAGACTGAGCCAGATCTTCCCCGGCACAACAGAGAGCTGCGCTGGAGAGGATGTGGTCAAAGGGGGGACATGGCCCATATTTGGTGGTCATGCCCAGAGATCCAGAGATTCTGGACAAGGGTCCAGAGACTCTTGATTGAAACCCTAGGACTAGAGATCCCCCTGGACCCTCTGACGTACGTGCTGGGGAAACCTATTGAAGATATCCCAGCCCCCCTAACCAGGCTGATCTCCGCTATTCTAACGGCCGCTAGGTGATCGGTGGCGGCGGCCTGGAAACAAATAAAAGCCCCCTCCAGGAGAACAATAGTAAACAGAATAGACAAAGTTATGAGCATGAAAGGCTTACGGCCATGTTGAAACAGAAAATGCATCAATTCTACAAAACGTGGGAACCATGGCCTGGCTCGGGTGCCCCGTCACTCCTGCAGGTTTTGGCCCAAAACTAACCCCCTGCGGTACAGAAGGGCCAATGACTCCGCCAACCAACTCCCCTCCCCCTTATCCTCCTCCTCCCTCCACACCTCCCCCTCTTACTTCTTGTCGTTCCCAACTATCACCCCCACCTCTTGTCCCCCCCACTCTTTTTCAAAATTAAACAGGAAAATGGTTTATATGCTTACTGAATACGTATCGCAGTCATGTGCCTATGACTCATTACCCTCCGCACTGCTGTGACTGTTGTTACTATGTGTACTTTTCTTGAATGAACCCAATAAAGGAAAAAGATTGTAAAAAAAAAAAAAAAAAGAAGGATGGATTCCTACGCCCTACGGCCCCTTAATAAAATCACAGTGAAAAAACGTTAACCCTTCCCCTTATCAATGAACTGTTTGATCGATTACAAGGAGCTAACATCTTTTCGAAATTGGACCTATGTGGTGCTTATAATTTGTTCAGGATCCGCCAGTGTGATGAATGGAAGACGGCCTTCAACACCAGAGAGGTCATTATGAGTACTTGGTCATGATATTTTGTCTGTGCAATGTCCCAGCCGTGTTTCAGGACTTCGTAAATGAAATTTTCAGAGACCTCCTCAACTCCTTTATAATCGTTTATCTTGATGACATTTTGATTTTCTTCAAATCTAGATAGGAACACATCTATCACGTGAAACAGGTGCTCCTTCGCTTACGCCAGAACAAACTTTTCGCCAAACTGGAAAAATGTCATTTTCATCAAACATCCACAACATTTCTAGGCTACATCATCTCCGATTCCGGACTTACCATGGATCCCGCCATGGTCAAAGCCGTCCTAGAGTGGCCACCACCTACGACCCTGAAGGCTGTACAACGCTTCCTTGGTTTTTCGAACTATTATCGGAGATTTATCTAAAAAAATCTTCCCTTGAAGCCCCTATTACTGAATTAACTAAGAAGGGAGCGGATCCTGCTTCTTGGTCTGCTGCTGCTCTCCAGTCTTTCGATTGTCTCAAAAGAGCTTTTGTATCGACCCCTATTCTCATTCACCCTGATCCCAAGCTTCCTTTTCCCCTTGAGGTCGATGCCTCTGACGTGGGCGTAGGCGCCATTCTGTCCCAAAGGAAGAACTCTCTGTCCAGGTTGCATCCTTGTGCATTTTTTTCGAAAAAAAATTCTCCGGCCCAATGCATCTACGATATCGGGAACCGGGAACTTCTGGCCATGAAGCTAGCTCTCGAAGAATGGAGACATCTGCTTGAGGGCACGGAAGATCCAATAACCATCCTCACGGATCATAAGAACCTGCTCTATATTGAAGGTGCACATCACCGGGAGCCCGTCAAGCCAGGTGGTCACTGTTCTATTCTAGCTTTAATTACATAATTTCCTACCTTCCCGGATCCTAGAATATTAAGGCTGACACTCTTTCTCGACAATTCTCCCTGGAGGATAAGTCTGAGGATCAGCAGAAACCCATCTTACCGCCCAAATATATTCGCTCAGCCACTTCATTTGGAGCACTCAAAGAGATTGTCCGCCAACAAAGTCACATCCCTTCTGGCATCACGCCTCCTCAGGACCGTCTCTTTACTCCCCCCCCCCCCCACACCGTAAGAAGGTTCCGGAATGGAGTCATTCATCCAAATCTGCAGGCCATCCCGGAACCAAGAGGACCTTGGACCTCATCTCTCGTACCTTTTGGTGGCCAAATATGCAAAAAGACATAAAATACTTTGTAGCTGCATGCCCTATGTGTGCCAGAACTTAAAACCCCAGGATACCTCCTGCAGGTCTCCTTCAACCTCTACCTTTTCCGGACTGGCGATGGACACATCTGTCAATGGATTTCATCATTGACTTGCCTACTTCCAAGGGGATGGAAACCATTCTCGTAGTAGTAGACCGTTTTTCGAAGAAGGCCCACTTCATACCACTTAAGTGTCTGCCCAACTCTCCCAAATTAGCCAACATCTTTATTAGGGAGATCTTCCAGCTACACGATGTACCCTTGGAGATAGTTTTTCATAGAGGATCTCAATTCATTTCTCGTTTCTGGTGCTCGTTCTGCAATCAGCTAGGTATCGCCCTCCATTTCTCATCAGGATACCACCCACAAACCAATGGTCAAACGGAGAGAACCAACCAGTCCCTGGAACAGTATCTTCAATGTTTTACCTTGGATTCTCGAGACGACTGGGAGGAACTCTTACCTTGGGCAGAATTCGCCCGCAATAATGCACGTAGCAGCTCTACTCTGGAGTCACAGTTCTTCATGAACTGCGGCTTCAATCCCCCAACTCTTCCTCTTGTTCACCCCTCATCAGGGGTCTCAGCGGCGGATGACAGAATCAAGGACTTACAGGATCTATGGAGAAAGATTCAGGTCAACATCAGGCAGGCGGTCAGTAGGCAAAAACATCAGGCAGATAGTCATTGCAGACCTGCTCTGGACCTTAAACCTGGCGACAAGGTCTGGTTGTCATCCAGGAACATCAGGCTGAAGGTATCCTCGATGAAGTTCCCACTGAGATTTCTTGGACCCTTTGCAATTTCCGAAAAGATCAATCCCGTGGCATATCATCTTGTTCTTATATCTTCTATGAAGATTCCTTCTGTTTTCCACGTCTCTCTGCTTAAACCGGTGGTACAGAATGCCTTTTCAGTTTCTGTGGTTCCTACCTCTCCCCTCATGGTTCAAGGACAACCGGAATACGTAATCCAATCTATCCTTGACTCTAAAATCTCCAGGGGTTCGCTACACTATCTGGTGCATTGGAGAGGTTTCGGCCTGGAGGAATGGTCCTGGATTCCAAGCCACCGAGTCCACGCAGCTAAACTTGTTCGCATGTTCCATGCTAAATTCCCAGAGAAGCCATCATGGAGTCGCCCGGAGGTTGCTCTTAAAGGGGTGGGTACTGTGAGGATTCGCCATCCTGGCGGTCGCAGACCATCTTCTCACCTCAACCAGCCTTCCATGACGGATGCCCAGCATGCGCGGTTCCATGGTCCCAGTACGCGAGCACGCACTCTGTGCTGCCGCCCGCGGATTCAGAACCCGCCCCCATCACTGTCGCATGACGTGGATGTTCGGCCAGCCTCCCTGCTGACGCACGAGTCAGGCTCCGCCCTCTGACCTCAGTGACTGGTCCTGCCCCCTCTGGTCCCAGGAATCATCGTGGGAGTGACGCACAACCTAAACTCTTCCCCCTGGCTTCCGTGACGCACGCAGGACGGCGTGCGAGCAGCTCCACAATCAATCCTGATTAGGCTGCATCATAGGGTACACCTGTGTGCCCCAGCAGCCAATCAAATTACACTTCTTGGTTCCGCCCTGGCTGGCTATTGGAGGCTCATCCTTTATATACCTTCATTCTGCAGTCAGTCATCGCTGAGCATAGTTATTGTGACGCCGTGCCTTGCCACATCCTTGTTGCTTATCCTGAATCCTTGCCTTGCTTTGTTGCTGTTTACCTCTTGTTGCCTGAACCCTGCTAGCTCCTTGGACTCCGCTTCTCTCTACTCCTGATCTGGCTTGTACGACGATTCTCCAGTCCTGACCTTGGCTAAGAACTCCAAAGATCCGACATTCTCCTATCCTGAACCTGGCAACGTACCCCGACTATCCGAAACTCTCCAATCCTGAACCTGGCTACGAACTACGATGATCTGAAACTTTCCACTCCTGAATTTGGCAAGTACCTTAACCATTCTTCAATCTATAATCCTTACCTGGCTTGAATGACTACTCTACATCCTAGGCGCGCCCGCGTGGCTGTGGGTCGGCGTTCTTCAATCCCCTACATCGCAACACCGCGGTCGCGCTTCGTTTGTGGTGAACTACGCGTTACAAGGCTCACACGAGGCCTGATCCTCCGCTGAGAGCCTGGGGTGTACCTGGTTCATCCGGTGACAGCTCTGTTCCAGGGGGGGAGGCTGGGGGGGAGCGGGAGGTTGGCAGCGGGGGCGAGAGTGGCAGGCTGGGTGAGGAGGTGTGGGCTGGGTGAGGAGGCCTCCGTTCCTCGTTGGGGGCAAGAGTGGCGGGCTGGGTGAGGAGGCGCATGCTGAGCTTCCCCTCCGTTCCTCGTTTTGGAGAGGGGGGTTTTGGGGGAGCGGGACGTTGGTGGCTGCGGGCGAGAGTGGTGGTCTGGGTGAAGATGCGCAGGCTGGGTGAGGATGCGCGGGCTGGGTGAGGAGGCGCGCACCGCGCTTCTCCGTTCCTCGTTGGGAGTGAGAGCTTGGCGGCTGGGGGCAGGAGTGAGTGGGTTAGAGCGCACCGGCCAATGAGAGCCGTGGGGGGGGCGGGACACACGGGGTGGGCAAACACACTGGCGAATGAGAGCCGTGGGAGGGCAGGCGGACCGACGGACCAATCAAATGGTCTACTCACAACCAAGATTTTCAGTTTTATATATATAGATACACAAGGTTTACTGAACGCAGCTAAGAAATATATATATATACATATATATACATATATATATATATATATATATATATATATATATATATATATATATATATGGTGGTGGTGGTGGTGTGAAAAAGAAAGTACTCCCTCTTTGAATTCTATGGTTCTAGTCTTTTTCGAATTGTACTGTCATGAACTTTAACATTTAACATGATAACTGCGTTTGCTAAGGCGGGTTCGGGGTGCCATATACTATGTCCCTATAGTCTATAATTGGCATTAGCATCTGCTGTGTGACACTCTTTCTGACCAGCAGACTTAGGGAGGATTTGTTCCTATAACGTACACCTAGTTTGGCATAGGTTTTGGATGTCAGGGTATCAATGTGCAACCCAAATGTTAAATGGGAGTCAAACCATATGCCCAAGTATTTAAAACTAGAGAGAGGGGCTAGGGTGGTATTAGCTTTGGTTCTGATCTGAAGCTCATTCATTGGAAGGTTTAAAAACTTAGACTTGGTCCCAAATACCATTGTTAGTCTTGTCAGTGTTTAAAAACAGTTTGTTTTGGGAAATCCAATTTTCAAGTCTCAAAAAGTCAGATTGAAGTACGTGTCCAAGGTCGGAGAGGCTAGGGCTGTGTTCATATAAGATTGTGTCAGCCGTATACATGTGTATTGAAGCACCCTTACAAGCTGTAGGAAAATCATTGATGAACACTGAGAAAAGTGGGGGTCCAAGAACAGAGCCTTGCAGGACACCGCAGTGATATCAAAGGGGTTGGGTTAGAGCCTGAGATGGGCACATGTTGGGATCTACTGATATGTAGGAATTAAATCATTTTAAGGCATGCTTCCCTATTCCAGAGCACTGAAGTTTTTTAGCAAGATAACATGATCAATATCAAAAGCCTTAGCAAAATCTAGGAATATTGCACCAGCCAGTTGTCCCAGTTCCATTCCACACTGGATCTCATTGCAAACTTTTAGGAGGGTAGTTACCGTGGAGTGTTTGGGGTGAAAGCCAGATTGGAATTGGCTAGGGAAATTTGTCTTGGTATAGTAATCGCTTAACCTGAAGTGAACAAAAATTTTCTATGACTTTGGATAGTATTGGGAGAAGAGAGATTGGCCTGTATGTTGAGACAGTGTTTTTGTCCCCACTTTTGAAGATTGGGACAACTCTGGCAGTTTTCCAGGTCTTAGGGATATTGCATGCAGACAGAATAGAGTTGACTAGGGAAGCAAGCATTTGGCAATAGCTGGGGCACCAAGTCGTAGGATGTTAGATTACAGTAAAACAGGTCCACATTGGCTACTTAATTTTAATTTGAGTAGCACTTGTGTAATCTCTTTGGATACTGGGACAAATTGAAATTGTGAGGTGTGTTGGGAGAGGGTGGGGCTATAGGGATACTCTCAGAATGAAGTTCATGTTTGTAGTTTGGATTGCGTTTCGCTAATAAATTAGTTGCACACCCCACAAAGTAATCATTGAATGCATTTGAAATGTCAGTGGGGTTTGTCAGAGTAATATCCTCCTTAATGATATTACATGGCAAGGTGTGGTGAAGCCACACGGAGTGGCGAAACATGTAGGATAGCTGAACGAGTGAGCAGGCAATAGCTGTGTCCCTTGAACTCCTCCGTGGTATCACTTCCTGGATCCCTCATATACTTTCGGGTGTTTCTGATCACTTGTGACGCCACAGAAGGATCAGAGTGTGGGATGCAGCAGAAGGTTCCTGGGTGGTCGTCTGTTCTTTGCACTGCTGCTAGAGACACCCTTCATCCAAGTGGTCAGGAGTGACTTGGAACTAGGTCATCAAAGGGAACGGAAATCCAGCGAAAAAGGACGCAGGACAAGCAGCCTCTCCTAGTAGGAGTAAAATACTCCAATAGCACACAAATATATATTTTTTCTTTTTTGTATTGAACTCTGCTCTTCTCAACTCCTGACCTCGGCAACGTACCACGACTACTCTTACCTCTCCAATCCAGACCACAGCTAATAGTACCTGCAGTGATACGCTACTCTCCAACCCCGACCTCGGCAAGTATCACGATTACTCTTAACTCTCAAACCCTGACAAGGCTACCTCCCCACCTCGGCCTCGCGGTCACGCCTTGTTTGGGGTGAGCGCACCGTTAAACACGCACAGACGGCCTCTAGCTGAATTTCCTGATACCGGAATCGACTCTAACCCTTCTCGCGAGATCAGAGCCTGTAGAAACGACAGGAGGCAGCAGGAGAGATCTGCGCGGACCACCATTGGATCTAAACATTGCAATATTTATGTTGTTGTTCATATTGCATATTTTATATTGTTTGTTATTTTAACTTTTAATAAATGTACTTTCCCCTTTTGTCACCTACCTTCATTTTCACCTATCTCTGAGGCTTTCTTCCAGCACTTTTAGTGCTGATACATCATCAAACAGTATTATGCTATGTTTTGTCTTTTTCTCTCATTTCATGTATTGGGAGTTCATCTGTACTGAAACCTATTTGGAGTAACCAGGACATTGGTCGTCAAATAACATCCAACAGTTGTATATTACATATGTATAGCCTTAGCTATACTGTACCGGGACTTTAATATCAGGCGCCGAATATATTTTCTTTGTTTTGTGTAGCCATATGTTTGCAATATTCAGCAGAATACCCATCTGGTCCTTGAGTGTTTTAAGGTGTTTAATAGTTCTGGAAACGTCGTCTGAGGTAATTGGGAATTCTCCAAGAATCAAGGAAGCCTTAGGTTCTCCCAAAATCTATCCTGCTGCTGCTGGTCAATATTTGGGTGGTTGTATAAATTTGCATACAAGGCAGTACAGCCGCTATCTTATTGGAAAAGATGTGTCTGTTTCACTGTCAGTTCTTAGAGCCGCAATATTTATTTATTTATAAAATGTTTTACCAGGAAGTAATACATTGAGAGTTATCTCTCGTTTTCAAGTATGTCCTGGGCATAGAGTTAAGATGACAAATAGTACATTGTTACAAATACATAGTTGCATAAGTGAACAGGGTATACATTATATACAAGACATTACATGCACAGTTAAAGATAATATATATTATATGCGTATGAAACAGTTACAGACCAGATTAAAATGTGAGACAGCTTTAGTTTTGAAATAACTTAAACTGGTGGTGCATGTGAGAGTCTCCGGTAGGTTGTTCCAGTTTTGGGGTGCACGGTAAGAGAAGGAGCTGATACATTGCTTAACCTTGGGACCATAAACAGTCTTTTGGAGTCAGATCTCAGATGATAAGTGCTGCATGTGGTAGGGGTGAGGAGCTTTTTCAGATAGACGGGTAGCTTGCCCAGAAAGTATTTGAAGGCAAGACAGAAGAGATGAACGTTGCGCCTAGACTCAAGTGACGACCAATCTAGTTCTTTGAGCATTTCGCAGTGATGTGTGTTGTAGTTGCATTGGAGAACAAAACGGCAGATTGAATTGTAGAGGGTATCAAGTTTTCTAGTGTGGTTTGGATTGCCGAGCCGTATACTATGTCCCTATAATCGATAATTGGCATTAGCATCTGCTGTGCGATACACTTTCTGACAAGCAGACGTAGGGAGGATTTGTTCCTATAAAGTACACTTAGTTTGGCATAGGATTTGGATGTCAGTGTATCAATGTGCATCCCAAATGTTAAATGGGAGTCAACCCATATGCCCAAGTATTTAAAACTAGTAACAGGAGTTAGGGTGGTGTTAGTGTTGGTTCTGACCTGGAACTCAGTCATTGGAAGCTTGAGAAATGTAGCCTTGGTTCCAAAAACCATTGTTACAGTCTTGTCAGTGTTTAAAAACAGTTTGTTTTGGGAAATCTAATTTTCAAGTCTCAAAAAGTCATATTGAAGTATGTGTTCAAGGGGCTGTGTGCATATAAGATTGTGTCATCTGCATACATGTGTATTGCAGCTTCCTTACAAGCTGTAGGAAGATCATTCATGAACACTGATGATATCACACAAGGGTGATATCCAAGGGGTTGGAGTTAAAGCCTGAGATCAGGGCTGGCAACAGCGGGGGACAAAGGGCACTGGCGTCCCGGGCCCCGTGGGTCAGGGGGCCCCAGCCGTCCGGGCACCCTGCGTGGCCGGGCGCCAGTTAATTTAAAAAATAAAAAAAAACCTCTGCGGCGCCGGGTCTCACTGTTGGCAGCGCCGGAAATAGGGTGGGTTAAGGCTTCCGGTGCACTGGCGTGAGAGGGAAGCCCGGCGCGCGCAGGAGCAGCATTGGGTGACAGGTACAGCGGGGCCGGCGGCAACTGCTGTTACCAGCCGCCGGACCCCTCGCAGCACTGCCCCTCCTCCTCCCCCCCCCCCCCCACCGCCGTCACTTTACCCCCGCTCCCCACCGCGCCGTCCCGACATCCCCCCCCTCGCAGCATCGAGCCAGCATCTGCCCCACCACCGCAGCACACATGTGGCGTGCCTGCAGCGGGGCCAGCGGCAACCGCTGTGACCAGCCGCCGGGCCCCCTGCTGCACCGCCACCCCCCCCGCAGCCGCCGGACACCCCCACGCAGCCGCCGGACACCCCCACGCAGCCGCTGGACAACCACACCCAGCCGACGGACACCCCCGTACTGGCCTCCCCCCAGCATCGGCCCCCTGCAGCTTTGCCCCCCCCAGCACCGCCGCCACCACCCGCAGGCACCGGCACACCGCGGCCCCCCCCTTGCAGGTATGTCTGATTTATTTATATATATATATATATATATATAACAGTGTTCGACAAACCTATACATTTGCAAGCCCCGGGCGAGTGGATTTAACATTGTGGCGATCTCCTATTGGCCCAAGCAGCACACGTGTGGTACTAGGTGGCGAGTAGATTTTTTTTGTTCAGCGAGTAGATTTTTTGGTGATTTGGCGACCACTATATATATATATATATATATATATATATATATATATATATATATGGGAAAAACAGGAAGAGAGAGCGCACGCCCATAGCGTAAAATAGTATTTTAATGAGGGGAGGGGGAGAGGGGGGATAAAAAATGCACTCACAAGGGTACAATAAAAACAAGCATTGTGTGATATAATCACCACCATCCGGTTCGTGTCTGCAGCGTCTTGGGGCAGTCCCAGTATTGCAGTATCAGGATCGTAGTCCCAACAGGTATCCAGGGCAGATAGTATTCAATACAACTGTATTAGAGTCCTGGAAGATGGCTCCGTGTAGTACAGGCTTCTGCAGCAGTTGCGCATGGATCCGTCCGTTCCAGCGCTCGGTGATGACGTCAGTGTCAATGCGTCTGACGTGATGACGCTCCCTGACGCGTTTCGTCACTTAACCGAGAGTGACGAAACGCGTCAGGGAGCGTCATCACGTCAGACGCATTGACACTGACGTCATCACCGAGCGCTGGAACGGACGGATCCATGCGCAACTGCTGCAGAAGCCTGTACTACACGGAGCCATCTTCCAGGACTCTAATACAGTTGTATTGAATACTACTGCACCGACACACTTTATTCGAGCAAATACCCGGTATGTACCTGGCAGATACCTGGAATGCGCCACTCCTAACCTCTGGCAAGCCCCGTTGCATTTGCCTTCCCAGCCTGGGTTCATGCCTGGCTGATGGACGGCTGATCTGTTAAATGATAATGATTAGGATTTAATAGGCTGCAATGCTTCACGTGTCTACCAGATGGCATAAATTCATGAATTGTAATGCAGTATATATATATGTACTGTGCAGTATTGCAGCCAGCGGGAATAAAATGCTTCAATCCCTGCCGTAAAATAACTCAATGCACTCGGGCAGAAAACAGTCACAAACCTCAATACACCCGGGTATACCCGAATTCGTGGGACTAGCCGAGCTCGAATAAAGTGTGTCGCCAGTGTATCTGCCCTGGATACCTGTTGGGACTACGATCCTGATACTGCAATACTGGGACTGCCCCAAGACGCTGCAGACACGAACCGGATGGTGGTGATTATATCACACAATGCTTGTTTTTATTGTACCCTTGTGAGTGCATTTTTTATCCCCCCTCTCCCCCTCCCCTCATTAAAATACTATTTTACGCTATGGGCGTGCGCTCTCTCTTCCTGTTTTTCCCCTAGATTCACTGTGGACTTGGTTTGACCACACTGAGAGCTGCCGGAGACCCTCCACACCGGAACCAACACCATTACTGGACTTATTTTTGAGGACTGGTTTTTATACATTTTTTTTTTTTTCTCTTATATTATCCATTTATTCCTTTTGTTTCTCTGTTTATTTATTTTTGTCATATATCTATATGTATACAATTATCATATTGTTTTCTGGTTTATAGTTTGATTGATTTGGTTATATATATGTAATTTTTACTATATGGTACATATTAGTTATTATTATTCATTAATTATATTATTTGGTTTATGAACTTTATAGATTTAGCTTAATAGAGGCGCTGCTTTTTTCTTTTTTGTTTGTCATATATATATATATATATATATATATATATATATATATATATATGTATTGTGGTATTTTTTATATGTATTGGGGGTGTTGGGGTATTTGTTGTATGGATTGGGGGGCTTGGGGTATTTGTTGTATGGATTGGGGATTGGGGATATACAGACATACCTCGTTTTACGTACACCCGCATTACGTACATTTATTTTTAGTTGCACCATACCCCTGTGTACGTACGCATGCTTCGCGAGTACGGACACTAGGGGGCGGCGTGCGTGCGCACCTCTCATCAACACTGCAACCTCCTTCATTGTAGTCCCTAACTGAGTGGGAGTGCGGGGAAGGGGAAACGGGGACAGATGGCAGGGGGAACGGGGAGATCGGGCGTGCCATCAATCAGCAGCTATAGCAGTGATTCCGCCCACACTGCAGCTCCTGGCTCTTCTCCCTCCGCTCCCCTCCTCCCTCCCTCCTCTCTCCTCCTCCCTCCCTCCTCTCTCCTCCTCCTCCCTCCCTCCTCTCTCCTCCCTCCTCTCTCCTCCAGCCTGCTGCTGCTGCTGTAGAGTGGAACTTTGCATGTGAGCTACGGGCTATGGGGGAGGAGGAGGTGCTCTTCTACTGCATTCTCTGCGTGTGTGTGACTGAGTGGTGTGTGTGACTGAGTGGTGTGTGTGACTGAGTGTGTGTGTGACTGAGTGTGTGTGTGACTGAGTGTGTGTGTGACTGAGTGTGTGTGACTGAGTGTGTGTGTGACTGTGTGTGTGTGTGTGTGTGTGTGTGTGTGTGTGTGTGTGTGTGTGTGTGTGTGTGTGTGTGTGTGTGTGTGTGTGTGTGTGTGTGTGTGTGTGTGTGTGACTGAGTGGTGTGTGTGACTGAGTGGTGTGTGTGACTGAGTGGTGTGTGTGACTGAGTGGTGTGTGTGACTGAGTGGTGTGTGTGACTGAGTGGTGTGTGTGTGACTGAGTGGTGTGTGTGTGACTGAGTGGTGTGTGTGACTGAGTGGTGTGTGTGTGACTGAGTGGTGTGTGTGTGACTGAGTGGTGTGTGTGACTGTGTGTGTGTGTGACTGTGTGTGTGACTGTGTGTGCGTGTGTGTGTGACTGTGTGTGCGTGTATGTGTGACTGTGTGTGACTGAGTGTGGGGGTGTGACTGAGTGTGGGGGTGTGACTGAGTGTGGGTGTGTGACTATGTGTGGGTGTGTGACTATGTGTGGGTGTGCGACTGTGTGTGGGTGTGCGACTGTGTGTGGGTGTGCGACTGTGTGTGGGTGTGCGACTGTGGGTGTGCGACTGAGGGTGTGCGACTGAGTGTGTTCGAGTGTGTGCGTGACTGAGTGAGTGTGTGTGTGGCTGAGTGGGTGCGTGACTGAGGGAGAGAGTGCGTGACTGAGGGAGAGAGTGCGTGACTGAGGGAGAGAGTGCGTGACTGAGGGAGAGAGTGCGTGACTGAGGGAGAGAGTGCGTGACTGAGTGAGAGAGTGCGTGACTGAGGGAGAGAGTGCGTGCGTGACTGAGGGAGAGAGTGCGTGCGTGACTGAGGGAGAGTGCGTGCGTGACTGAGGGAGAGAGTGCGTGCGTGACTGAGGGAGAGAGTGCGTGCGTGACTGAGGGAGAGAGTGCGTGCGTGACTGAGGGAGAGAGTGCGTGCGTGACTGAGGGAGAGAGTGCGTGCGTGACTGAGGGAGAGAGTGCGTGCGTGACTGAGGGAGAGAGTGCGTGCGTGACTGAGGGAGAGAGTGCGTGCGTGACTGAGGGAGAGAGTGCGTGCGTGACTGAGGGAGAGAGTGCGTGCGTGACTGAGGGAGAGAGTGCGTGCGTGACTGAGGGAGAGAGTGCGTGCGTGACTGAGGGAGAGAGTGCGTGACTGAGTGAGAGAGTGCGTGACTGAGGGAGAGAGTGCGTGCGTGACTGACGGAGAGAGTGCGTGCGTGACTGAGGGAGAGAGTGCGTGCGTGACTGAGGGAGAGAGTGCGTGCGTGACTGAGGGAGAGAGTGCGTGCGTGACTGAGGGAGAGAGTGCGTGCGTGACTGAGGGAGAGAGTGCGTGCGTGACTGAGGGAGAGAGTGCGTGCGTGACTGAGGGAGAGAGTGCGTGCGTGACTGAGGGAGAGAGTGCGTGCGTGACTGAGGGAGAGAGTGCGTGCGTGACTGAGGGAGAGAGTGCGTGCGTGACTGAGTGAGAGCGTGCGTGACTGAGTGGGAGAGTGCGTGCGTGACTGAGTGAGAGCATGACTGAGTGAGAGCGTGCGTGACTGAGTGAGAGAGTGCGTGACTGAGTGAGAGTGCACACGAGAGTGTGCGCACGTGCGAGAGAGAATGTGCGTGAGGAGAGAGAGATAGAGTGTGCGTGAGAAGGCGAGAGGGAAACAGCAGGGAAACAGCAGTTCGCGCATGTGCCATTCAGCACCAGCTAAACCGGCTCCCTACCTGTACTGGAGCTCTGATCAAGCGGGGAAACTACATGTACAGCACATAGAGGCTGTGAATTTCATCACTGTAAGCCAAGCTGATCAAGGACCTGAGTAAGGACCTTATAGTAAGCGCGACGGCGGCAATGCGATGGAGCGGACTTTGGAAGCCGTGAATTTTTGATTTTTCAAAGGGCTGTCGCCTCATGTGAGAGCCCCCGAACAAATAAAATGCCCGGGAGGCCGCAACGCCGGCGCAAAGCGAAATATAACGTTCGCTAGCAGGGATGGGTGACGTCACCCGTCGCGTCGCCGGCACTATACGCACAGCCTAAGGAAGCACAGCATTGTAAAACACTACTGTACTGTACAGTATTGTACTATATTGTTTTCACCAAAGTCACAATCAAAGTCCCAAAAATATATCAGTCTAATAAATGTACCTCACCTTCATGCCCTTTCAGTAAAAATACTGTACAGTAGAAGATATGCCCTCTCCTTCATCCTTCCTACATATTTTTTAAATAATTTTCCGTTCATCCATGTTGTATCTGTCAGCACTAGTAAGAAAAATCAGCTGACATTAAAGATTTTATTTCAATAAAGCCTACTGTATTTATTTTGGTTACAAATGCATTATTTACATCAGTTATTGACGTATATGACGTTTGCAGTACAGTACATGCATTGTAAAGTGGAAAAAAGGTAGTGCTTCACTTTAAGTACATTTTCACTTTACATACATGCTCCGGTCCCATTGCGTATGTTAAAGCGGGGTATGCCTGTATATATATTGGGTGGGTGGGGGTTTTGTATGCATTTGGGGAGGGAGAGGTTGTATATACTTGGGGGGTGTGGATTTTTTTTTAAAAGTATTTGGGTGTGGGAAGTTTTTTGGTATATACAGTATCTTGTGGGGGGAATTGTGTGTGGGGGGGCGGAATGAGTGAGCGTGAAGTAATTGACAGAGGGAGAGGAGAGGGGGTGAATGAGGAAAAGGGGCGAGTAAGATTGAGAAGCAGGGGAGAGAAATACATGCAAGGCGGGAGGGTGAGACGGAAGGGAGAGAAATACATGGGATAGGGGTGGGGGAAAGAGAGGGGCTCGTGAGGTGTGAAATGGGGGGCGGCCAATACCGATGGGACAAGGGGGGCCCTGCTTAAAATGTTTGTCCCGGGCCCCATGATTTCTGTTGGCGGCCCTGCCTGAGATAGACACATGTTGGGATCTACCTGATAGGTAGGAATGAAAACAGTTTAAAGCATGCTTCCCTATTCCAGCACACTGAGTTTGTTTAGAAAGATAACATAATCAACAGTATCAGCAGGTATTTTTGACCATCTGACATCTACATATATTTATAGTTAGTTGGGAGAGCTTTGAGTTCCTCTGGCTGCTCCCTTTTGTGTGATGTCACTGTGTGATCAGCAAGTGCTCGTACAGACAGAGTCCCCCTCCCCCCCTTATCATTGGCTTTTTATAAGGACAAGTTGGGATAGAAGTCAAGAAAACACTTGATTGATAAACACTTCCCAAATTCAGAGGCCCTCCAAGCAATGTAACTGGCAGATGTGGGATTGCACCTTTTAAAGGGAAATGTGCACCGTAACAATACAATGGACATAAGCAAAACTAAATCAATGCCTCCTAGTCAGTTACTCAGACTAATTTCTCTCTCTATAACTGTGCTGATAAGTAATGGTGTGAAATTACACAGCGCTCCCACACAAGACTCTACAGGACAAACTTCTTCTTGTAACAGCCGAACGGTCAGGAAAGCAATTGACGGTGGAGAGATCTTACACCAGGGCACTTATATAAATGTTGGTAACAGGGGGTTAGTACTTTGCCGATAGTGGTGTTGAGATTCATTCTGAATGAAAATGGGTGGGTGCACGCAAGCTCGTCATCAGGAGGGCTGGCACATCGTTTGCCCACGTGAATGCAATCTAAGCAGAAGTGAAGGAATTCCTCTTCTGTTCCTCACATCAGAGGGAGGGTTATGGACGTCACAACACAAGATCACATGGTTGTGTGGCCAGAAGGATTTGCAGCTGTATTCATCTTCTAAACGATTTGATTGCACTACAATTCATGATGAGCTTTTAAGACCATCAAGTTTAAAATGGGATTGGCAAAAGCCACCTGCTTTTTACTGGTACTTAACTATGACGAGGTATGTCAAAGGGGGATATTTATTAAAGTCTCTCCAAAACTGGGCCAAAAGGGGTGTACCAAATTTATCAAAGAAAAAAAAAATACCATCACTTTCTGTGGAATTTATTTTCGTTTAAGAAATAAATGTATGGTCTGAAGAAAGGACTGGATAGTCCTGAAACGTTACTATATGTATATACCTGCTCTGATGCCTTAAAGCTGCAGTTCAGTCAATATCCTGCATGTGTTTTTTTTAATAAATCAGTTATGTAGTAAGAAAAAATACTTTTAGCATTTTCTGTTTTAAAAAAAACAACTTTGAAAGACCAATTTTCTTGTATTCTATTTTAACAAGCATGCTTGTTCCTATAGCAACGATTTACATTCCCCATATTTAAAGATGGCGCCAAACTTTGCCGATCAATACATGGAGAACGAATTGACTGGCAGCTATGCAGTTCTTTAGGTAATTAGAGATTGCCCACATGAAACTATTGAAGTAAAAAAAAAAAAAAAAAAGACTGAACTGCAGCTTTAATACGGCAGAAGTTTATTTAACTCAACCAAAGTCTCCTGTGTGCTTCCTCTATTACCAATACTTCCTCATGTCCACGTGGATCCAGTTTTGAGACGCCGGGATCAGCAGAGGGTGAGCACCCAGGAGGAAAATATTGATAACTTTTTTTCTTTAAAGCAACGGGGTGCCATTTTTTCACTCACACTTTTTCCAAGAAATACAGTGCTGTCATTTGCATTCATTTTGCCCCCGTTTTGCAGACGGAAGACCTTTCCCTAACATTATTTGGAGGGAAGGAGATTAACAAAAGGAAAGACAAAGCATTTATAAAAAAGGTTTAACTTTTTTTTCCTCATTTATTAATAACTTTTATATTTATTGACAAGACGCACATTTTTATTTCAAAGTAGAAAAAAAACATAATTTACCTTGCTGATCTGTACAGCAATGAAACACAAAGATAGATATGCTTTCACTACAAAGTATATAGAGCTTTTTTAAAAAGTTGAGTTGCCTAAAATATATTAAATGTCATAGTGGTCACTGGGGAGCCTACACAGTTCTGTGCAGAGCGATACGAATATGCACAGAATCATTGAGCAAGCTCCTCTACCAGTAATGAGGTTAGCCGAGTGGAGGGGGAGCTGTATGCTTCTGCTGTAAAGCACTGTGAACATGTTTGGTGTCATATAAAGATGAATCATTATACTGTCCTAAGGAAAATGATCAGGATTGCTGTCATCTTGTTCACTTTTTCTGCTACTGTACCTAGTAGAAGCTGTTCTTTTTTTTTCTGTTTCTTGTTTGTGCACGTTTATACAGGAACATATACAGGAGCAAATGGGCACTCACAAGGACTTCTCCAAAAAGTCTTATTTATTGATAAACCTTTTGGACCTACGCGTGAACTTTTACCAAGGTAGTCTTGAGAAAGATCTACGTGTCGGACTAAAACGTTGACCGCTTTATAAATATATATATTTTTAAGAAGTTCATGTAATTGCTGTTCATGTAGCTATGTTCCCATATAACCGTTCTGCAATCTACGTGCACGCTTGGCATAATAATCTTAAATTTTTTTGGAGTGTCCCAACCCAGAATATCTACTTTGTGTACGTTTGAACAGGGCACACAAGCATCATCTGTAATAGCAGGATCTGAAAACAGATACACATTCCCATACTCAAAAGAGATCTCCCAGTAAACTCTGCTGTGTGCAAAACTGGTGAAAAGATAGCTTAAGATTTGCCAAAGTATTGTAGCCAGGCGGCTTTGATAATATAACTCCCCAAAGTGTCACCGTTTCCAGGCTGGTTCTGATAGGTAGAGTGGTGGAAACTTTTCTTTTGTTAAACTGTACTAACATTGTGGAGTGAAAACTACCTGCCACTTACTCTAATAAGAAATAATGGATGTACTATACAACTACTGAATGTATACTATACTATTTCTAAAGATACTCCTAAAATAATCATTTACACACGCTTTAAAATGTAATTGGCTTCCTGAGGACCCCCCTCCCACGCCAAGTGTGTTCTCCTTAAATAACTGTTGTGTTGGAGAAATTGGATGCCAGAGCTGTTCTGCCTCCAGCATGGAGCTGTTCTGAGGAACATCACATACAACGTGGAGCTATTGCGCGAAGCATGTACCAGGTGTGACGATAGCTTTCCACAGGCTTATTAATATTACACAAAAATAACTGGGTTTGAACTGAACGAGGCTTAAGATATAATAAAGTGATTTTATTCCTTAGGATAGGTGAACACAGTAGATAATACAGTAACAACAAGAAGTACACTTACTTAAGGGTTGGGGAATGAGAAGTATGATGTAGCATTTCTCTCAGCAGTCAGGAAATCATTCAGGTGATATCAGGTAACCATATCAGCAAACGAAGACAAAGGATACATGGGTGGACAGCAGTTTATAAACCTTTTGTCCCTCTATCTGTACCATTAAGCACTGGTGATTGGTTTTCAATTACCCCCAGCCAATCTTTAACATGGGAACCCATTTCAACACATGCCCCCCTGCTAGCTGGCCCATGCGCAGTAGAACTCTGGGGTCTCATTTCTGTAGCCCCACATATGCAAATGGAATGCCAGCCCTTCTACCCATTTGGCTTTATGGCAGGAAAACCTTTGTTGGAAGGTGTTAATCTGGAACACTTAAGAACTGTTCTGGTTTGGGCCTCGGATAAACAGTGAGGGTGACAAAACTCTTTGAACAACACTTAAGTCCTAGACATTCGGTCGCCTCTCCGGCCATCTGCTACATTATGGCCAAAGGAATTGCCTCTGGAATGTATCCATACCTTAGAATACAGTATTAAGCATAAAACATAGACGTATTAAAATATCCGGTTCCTTTAGGTCCAGCAGGTCCAAGCTTCCCAGTTCGCCTTGCCAGAACTGGGACACCATATGGTCCAAAAAGCGACTTGCTACGACCTAAGAAACCGGAGTTACACAAATGTACATTAAATCATTTTAATACACAAATCTCCATTGAAAAAGAAATCTCAGCTTTTCACTAAATCCCCATTAAAAACAACGGGCAGCTCCGCCATAGACTTTCAATGGTAAATCGCCGCCATTGAAGTCAATGGGGGTTTTCTGCCATTGAAGTCTATGGGAAAAGTACCGAACTTCAAGGGGGTCCATACTCCGTCGGGTTGGTCCAAGCGGGTCAAGGATGGTTCTGCAGCGATGCCGGAGCAGTGGCTACAGATACCCCAAACCCTGATCCGCTGAACCCTCCGGAACCGGAGATATGGATTCCTAAAATTCAGCATTTCACACTTAGTCATTTTTCTGAGCCGTTTCTGCCGCCGCCGGCAAAGCCTATGGCGCGACCTGCTCTATCTGGTTCGACCCTTATCGGGGGTCCAGGATTTGGGGACCCGGTGGTGGTCGAGTGGGGGGACGCTTAGGAACTAGGGGCAAAAAGAATTTTATCCCTAGGTGCCCTAGAACTGTTTATTCCCCCGCTAATTGACGTTGAACTTGACCCAGTGATTTTAGCTCTTTTGAAGGACATTGTATCCGCTTTGCGGTTTGCGGTCTGCGGTCTGGACGGCAGCCAACTAGGTTACCTCGAGGCATCTCCATTGAAGTCAATGAGCCCATTGACTTTCAATGGGAAACCGCCGCTCTCCCTCTCGGACGCCACCTGCTGGTCTTTACAGGAAACAGGACTAAAACAGCACATTCTTCCATTGGAATGCATTGAGCCCTAATGGCGGCCAATGGGGACCTGCAAAATGGTGCCTGAAAAGGCGGGAAAACTACACAAAGAGCTATAATCATTAAAGAACTATTAACCCTTGTGCTCCCGGATGGATTCTAGTGTGTGTGTGTGATGCAGACACTGATTAACACAGACATTACAATGGAACAGGGGACCAGGGGAAAATACATTTACAGGTCATAACAAGGGTTAAATCACATTTCTGGACCTCAGTCCAGTTAACCCCTTGTCTCCCTGGTGCGGTCAGGGGTGGCCAAATGGGGTGCAACCCCTTTAATACCGGGCCACCCCCTTTCTCCCTCTACACCTCCCCTTCTTAATGCGTGTCCTGTGGCCCACTGGCCCTGACGGGGAGTGGGGCACTGCTGGCACCATTAATGAATTCAGTCTCAGAGGGATAGTCCTGGCGTGAAAGTCCATCAGCATTGCTGTTTTCACTGCCCTTTTTGTGCTGAATGGTAAATTCAAATTCTTGCAAAGCCAAGCTCCATCTCAGCAGTTTGGCATTTTCCCCTGATGCCCTCTGTAGCCAACTCAGGGGATTGTGGTCTGTGATGACCGTGAAAGCCCTCCCATAGACATAGGGCTGGAGCTTTTTGAGTGCCCACACAATGGCCAAGCACTCCTTTTCAATGGTGGCATATGCCACCTCCCTGGGGAGCAGTTTGCGACTGAGATACACCACAGGGTGCTCTTTGCCGTCGTCCCCCACCTGGCTCAACACAGCCCCCACACCAAAGTCTGAGGCATCAGTCTGAATAAGAAAATGCTTGGTATAATCTGGGGCAGCCAGGATGGGGGCCTCAGCAAGCGCAGCTTTCAGTGCCTGGAAAGCAGTTTCACAGGCAGGAGACCAGGTAATAAGCACAGGCAGTTGCTTCTTAGTCAGATCAGTCAGGGGTTTGGCCACGGCGCTGTACTGTGGGACAAATTTCCTGTAGTACCCTGCGGTGCCCAAAAATGCCATGACCTGTTTCTTGGTTTTTGGAACAGGCCACTGAACTATGGCTTCTACCTTGGCTGGCTCTGGTTTGAGATGCCCTCCACCCACCCTGTGCCCTAAGTACAGGACTTCTGCCATCCCTACCATACACTTAGTGGGTTTTAAGGTAAGCCCAGCCTCCCTGATCCTATCCAGCACCGCAGCTACATGTCCTATATGGGATTCCCAGGAATTACTAAAAACAGCAATGTCATCTAAGTAAGCCCTGGCATAGCTCTGCATCCCTTCCAGTAACCTATTGACCAGGCGTTGGAAGGTAGCTGGGGCATTCTTCATCCCAAATGGCATCACCAAAAACTCATAGAGGCCACTTGGAGTGATGAATGCTGACTTCTCCCTAGCCTCCAGGGTCAGGGGGATCTGCCAGTAGCCTTTGCTCAAATCCATGGTGGTCAGATACTTTGCCCCCGCGAGTTCATCTAGTAACTCATCCATGCGGGGCATGGGGTAAGCATCTGACACCGTCCCAGCGTTGAGCAACCGGTAGTCCACACAAAACCTGGTGGTTTTGTCCTTCTTAGGCACTAGGACTACTGGACTTGCCCAAGGGCTCTAGGACGGAATAATTACCCCTAGGGTCAGCATCTCCTCAATCTCTCTCTCCATACTTGTCTTGACCTCTGCTGACACTCTATAAGCATGCTTATGCAGAGGCTGCAGGTCCCCTGTGTGTACTGGGTGTTTGGTGAGATGTGTGGTCCCTGGCATGTCAGTGAAGAGGGCGCTATACTGAGCTAGCATGTCCCTGGCTTCTCCCTTCTGCCTAGCACTCAACTGTGCCCCTATCTCTACCTGCTCAACAGTGTTTCCTTGCTTTGCCTCCCCTAGGAGATCAGGGAGAGCATTGCTCGCCGGATCCTCCAGCAGTGGGCTACAAATGGCCATTACTGCTCCCATACTCGGTGCTCTGTATTCCTTTAACATATTAATGTGATATGTCTTGTGCCTCTCAGGCGCTACCTGTACAACATAGTTGCACTCATTCACCTTTCGGATGACCGGGTACGGTCCCGACCAGGCAGCCATTAACTTGTTCTCCCGAGTGGGTTTGAGAACAAGCACCTGCTGTCCTGGGATGAATTCTCTGCTACGGGCCCGCTGGTCATACCATTGCTTCTGCTTGGTCTGAGCAGCCCTGAGGTGGTCCTGGGCCACCCCCATAAGCATCTCTAACCGGTCTCTGAGATCTACTACATACTGGATCACTGAAGCATCAGTAGCAGTAGTCTCCCCCTCCCATCCCTCACGGAAGAGGTCCAGAGGTCCACGTACCCTGCGGCCATATAGTAGCTCGAAGGGGGAGAAGCCTGTAGATTCTTGCGGTACCTCTCGGTATGCAAACAGCAAGTGCTGCAGGTGAACCTCCCAGTCTTTCCCCTCCGCCTCTATAAAGGTCCGAAGCATCTGCTTCAGGGTACCATTAAACCTCTCACATAATCCATTTGTTTGGGGATGGTAAGGGGTAGTGCGCTGGTGCTGTACACCGCAGGCATCCCAGAGACAATGTAACAGTTCACTCATGAACTGCGACCCCTGATCGGTTAGGATCTCACTAGGGAAACCTACCCTAGCAAAAATGTTCAGCAAAGCTGCTGCCACTGTCTTGGCACTTATGGTGCCCAGCGCTACCGCCTCAGGGTACCGGGTGGCAAAATCCACCACCGTGAGGATGTAGCGCTTCCCTGACCTGCTAGGAATCATGAGGGGTCCTATCAGGTCCATCGCTACCTTCTGGAAGGGTTCCCCTATTATCGGTAGGGGTCTCAGGGGTGCCTTCACCCGGTCGCCCGCCTTACCTACTCGCTGGCAGGCATCACAGGAGCGGCAGAAATCAGCCGCATCCCTGGATGCCCCTGGCCAGAAGTAACGCTGCAATAACCGGGCTCGCGTCCCGGTGACCCCCTGATGTCCCGCTAACGGAATAGAGTGAGCTACCCGTAACAATTGCTGTCGGTACCCCTGGGGTACTACTAGCTGTCGCTTACCGGTCAATCCCTTCTCTATCCCCGGGTTCCCTTCTTCTCTGTATAGGAGTCCCTTATGCCATAGGCAGCGCTCAGTGCCCTCCCCTGCCTGAGATTCGGACGCCCGAAGTCTCACGCTGGCCAGGGTAGGGTCTGCCTTCACTGCCTCCCTAAACTGGGCTCCTAAATCTGGCCACCCCCCAGTCATGTCATTGTCAGGGGACAAGGTAAGGGAAAACAGTAAGTCAGCCTGTGGTTGCAACTGATCCTGGCTTACCTCCCCGGGCTCCTCTGCGCCCTCTGCTAACGTTGGTCCCAAAGGCTGGGGGACTGGGGTGGCCACCGCCAGCATTGCCGCGGTCTGGCTCCGGGTAACCGCCGCCACTGCAGCGGGCTGGGGCACACGGTCGTAGGTGCAGGTCATTGGTCCCAGGTCGTTGCCCAAAAGAATTTCAGCATCCAAACCTGGTAAAACCCCCACCTCCCGCACACCCTTGCCCACCCCCCAATCCAAAAAGATGCGGGCCACCTGCAGGAAACGTGGCTCTCCATCAGACATAGTGATCTGCATCCCAGGGCCTGGGAGTAATTCCTCTGGCCGGACCATATCAGGTCGGACCAGGGTCACTGCAGCTCCTGAATCCAGCAAGCCGACTGCTGGCCGGTCACCGACTGTGACCGGGGTGAGATGCTTGCTCCTGCCGTCCGTCTGCTGCAGGTCTGCGCTGAGATGTCCTCCGCTCCTGGCTGTAGGCACCGAAGAAACCGGGGTAGGGGTGACATGGGACGTCTCGCTGGGAGTTGTTTCCATGACCGGTCCTGGTTCTTTGGGGGAAGCCACCCGCACGCGGGCTACCGGCTTCGCAGCTGGGGTGCGTTGCCCTCGATAGGGTCCGTTGGAACGCAGGGGTTCCGGGCAATCTGGTCTGATGTGACCAGTGCTGTTGCAATTGTAGCACCGGCGCTCATGCCGGAGCTCTCCCGTCTTCTGTGACCCGCTGCCCGCAGGCGGCTTTTGGGTCCACTGGGGGGTACTCACAGCTTTCTTGGCCGGCGCCGGTGGGGTTACCACTTTGGCTGGTACCTTGGCAGTCATCTGGGACCGGCTGACCACATAGTCATCGGCCATCCTCGCCGCCTCGGTGTAGGTCTTGGGCTTTTTATCATACACAAAAGCCCTCACCGCCGGCGGGCACTGCTGCATGAGCTGCTCCTGAAAGATGAGGTCCAGAAGGCGTTGGTAAGTCCTGGCCTCAGAGCCCTCCACCCAGTGTAACCCGTACAAAGCCATGCGGGTCACATAAGTGACATAGGTCTCCTGAGGGTGCCTCTCCGCCAGCCGGAACTTACCCCGGTAAGCTTCAGGGGTAAAACCATGCTGAAACAGCAAAAGTTCTTTCAGGTGGTCATAGTCATCTGCAAACTCCTCTGTAAGCGCCATCAAAGTCTGTTTAGCCAAGCCGGAGAGTAGCGGGTCCAGGCGTGCAACCCTATGCTGGGGAAGCACCCCGTACCGCCGGCACTGCATTTCAAAGTTCCTTAGAAACATGTCAATCTGATCAGTGCCCTCCACATACTTGGTGAGACTGTGCTTGTCCAGTTGGAGTTCATCTTTGGGGGGTCGGACCGGGGGGCAATAAGCGGGTCTGTTCACTGCCATAGAGATAAACTGTAGCCGCTCCTCCGGTGTCCCTCGGTCTCCCCACGCTGTTATCAGTGCCAGCATTTCAGGGGTAAAGGGACTGGTAGCCGCAGCTACCCGTGCCCCTCCTGCTGCACTTGTCCTGGGAGGTGCACTTGGTCCCTCCCCGGGATCCTGCCAGCCCGGCACTGGGTTCAGTCCCTGATCTCCGGGCGGCTGTAAAAGGGCAAGCTGAGCTACTTCCAGGACCTCTGGATGCTCAGCTTCATATGCGGTGACTGCAGCAACCATGTCCTCGACCGCCTGGTCCACATATTCCAGTCCATAGGCACGGCACTTGTCCTTTAGCTGAGTTCTAGTTCTCAGGTAATAGAGGTTCTCCGCTTCACTCATGGCTCTGAGTTCTGGGTCGCAGCAGTGAGGTGGTGTGACAACTTGCGTTACTTGTTGCACTACTGTGTGTTCAATATCTTTAGTCCCAGGAACTTGCAATTACCATCAAGTTCCCACTGGATCACAGTACCCCGCAGAATACTGTAATCCAGGTCCAGTTCAGTCCCGCCAGCTGCCACCAGTTTTATTAATACGCCTGTGACGATAGCTTTCCACAGGCTTATTAAAATTACACAAAAATAACTGGGTTTGAACTGAACGAGGCTTAAGATATAATAAAGTAATTTTATTCCTTAGGATAGGTGAACACAGCAGATAATACAGTAACAACAAGAAGTACACTTACTTGAGGGTTGGGGAATGAGAAGTATGATGTAGCATTTCTCTCAGCAGTCAGGAAATCATTCAGGTGATATCAGGTAACCATATCAGCAAACGAAGACAAAGGATACATGGGTGGACAGCAGTTTATAAACCTTTTGTCCCTCTATCTGTACCATTAAGCACTGGTGATTGGTTTTCAATTACCTCCAGCCAATCTTTAACATGGGAACCCATTTCAACACATGCCCCCCTGCTAGCTGGCCCATGCGCAGTAGAACTCTGGGGTCTCATTTCTGTAGCCCCACATATGCAAATGGAATGCCAGCCCTTCTACCCATTTGGCTTTATGGCAGGAAAACCTTTGTTGGAAGGTGTTAATCTGGAACACTTAAGAACTGTTCTGGTTTGGGCCTCGGATAAACAGTGAGGGTGACAAAACTCTTTGAACAACACTTAAGTCCTAGACATTCGGTCGCCTCTCCGGCCATCTGCTACATTATGGCCAAAGGAATTGCCTCTGGAATGTATCCATACCTTAGAATACAGTATTAAGCATAAAACATAGACGTATTAAAATATCCGGTTCCGTTAGGTCCAGCAGGTCCAAACTTCCCAGTTCGCCTTGCCAGAACTGGGACACCATATGGTCCAAAAAGCGACTTGCTACGACCTAAGAAACCGGAGTTACACAAATGTACATTAAATCATTTTAATACACAAATCTCCATTGAAAAAGAAATCTCAGCTTTTCACTAAATCCCCATTGAAAACAACGGGCAGCTCCGCCATAGACTTTCAATGGTAAATCGCCGCCATTGAAGTCAATGGGGGTTTTCTGCCATTGAAGTCTATGGGAAAAGTCCCGAACTTCAAGGGGGTCCATACTCCGTCGGGTTGGTCCAAGCGGGTCAAGGATGGTTCTGCAGCGATGCCGGAGCAGTGGCTACAGAAACCCCAAACCCTGATCCACTGAACCCTCCGGAACCGGAGATATGGATTCCTAAAATTCAGCATTTCACACTTAGTCATTTTTCTGAGCCGTTTCTGCCGCCGCCGGCAAAGCCTATGGCGCGACCCGCTCTATCTGGTTCGACCCTTATCGGGGGTCCAGGATTCGTGGACCCGGTGGTGGTCGAGTGGGGGGACGCTTAGGAACTAGGGGCAAAAAGAATTTTATCCCTAGGTGCCCTAGAACTGTTTATTCCCCCGCTAATTGACGTTGAACTTGACCCAGTGATTTTAGCTCTTTTGAAGGACATTGTATCCGCTTTGCGGTTTGCGGTCTGGACTGCAGCCAACTAGGTTACCTCGAGGCATCTCCATTGAAGTCAATGAGCCCATTGACTTTCAATGGGAAACCGCCGCTCTCCCTCTCGGACGCCACCTGCTGGTCTTTACAGGAAACAGGACTAAAACAGCACATTCTTCCATTGGAATGCATTGAGCCCTAATGGCGGCCAATGGGGACCTGCAAAATGGTGCCTGAAAAGGCGGGAAAACTACACAAAGAGCTATAATCATTAAAGAACTATTAACCCTTGTGCTCCCGGATGGATTCTAGTGTGTGTGTGATGCAGACACTGATTAACACAGACATTACAATGGAACAGGGGACCAGGGGAAAATACATTTACAGGTCATAACAAGGGTTAAATCACATTTCTGGACCTCAGTCCAGTTAACCCCTTGTCTCCCTGGTGCGGTCAGGGGTGGCCAAATGGGGTGCAACCCCTTTAATACCGTGCCACCCCCTTTCTCCCTCTACACCAGGGTCACAGGATAGTACTGTGGATCAGCTCATCCCTTCTTTGCTTTATTGGCCTAAAAAAAAAAACCCTATAATGTGAAGCACAAAACCAGAGTACGCGTTAATTGCACTAACACAGCAGGCGTATATATATTTGTATCGTGACAACACCATAAATTGCGGTGCCAAGTTCTATTTCGGTTTCAAACATTGATTGATAATCACTTTTGATTCATTTTTAACTGGATGTAGTGCAGATCCATGAATCAAGTAGCACAAATATATTGATAACTAATGGCAAACATGTAGTATTTCGTCAATACCATTTGTGGCAAATTACATTATGGTCTAGTGCATATATTTAAAAAGAAGCAATTTATTGTACATCCATTAAAGAACAATTACAGGACAATCAGTGTGACCCTGTCAGCTTGAGCACAGGGAGGGAGTGTGAATAAGCCATAAGCAATGTCTACATGTATTTTACGGGTTTTTTTTAAATCTGTTTAAGACCATGTCTGAACTCCAGGCAAAATCTGCATCCTCTGAAAACAATATTGATAAATGTTATTCTTAAAGCAGCAATCCCCTCCAGGAGCCCATGTGACTAACTCATAATGTTAGTATCTTGCCCCGAGCATGTCTGTTTTTTCATGTATATTTAGTGATTAAAACGTTATTTTTATCACTAGCTTCTGGGGTTACCACAGTAACTTTTAGACTGCTCTGGGGAAAGCCCCATTTTAACCTCCCAGCCACTTAATATTCCAGACGCTTGAATTCTCCTGAACGGAGAATCAGATTGAAAAAATAAAATCAGTGTTGGGAAGGGCAAGAAGAGATCTCTTAAAGTCTGGGTCCAGGCGGGTCCAGGCGTGCAACCCTATGCTGGGGAAGCACCCCGTACCGCCGGCACTGCATTTCAAAGTTCCTTAGAAACATGTCAATCTGATCAGTGCCCTCCACATACTTGGTGAGACTGTGCTTGTCCAGTTGGAGTTCATCTTTGGGGGGTCGGACCGGGGGGCAATAAGCGGGTCTGTTCACTGCCATAGAGATAAACTGTAGCCGCTCCTCCGGTGTCCCTCGGTCTCCCCACGCTGTTATCAGTGCCAGCATTTCAGGGGTAAAGGGACTGGTAGCCGCAGCTACCCGTGCCCCTCCTGCTGCACTTGTCCTGGGAGGTGCACTTGGTCCCTCCCCGGGATCCTGCCAGCCCGGCACTGGGTTCAGTCCCTGATCTCCGGGCGGCTGTAAAAGGGCAAGCTGAGCTACTTCCAGGACCTCTGGATGCTCAGCTTCATATGCGGTGACTGCAGCAACCATGTCCTCGACCGCCTGGTCCACATATTCCAGTCCATAGGCACGGCACTTGTCCTTTAGCTGAGTTCTAGTTCTCAGGTAATAGAGGTTCTCCGCTTCACTCATGGCTCTGAGTTCTGGGTCGCAGCAGTGAGGTGGTGTGACAACTTGCGTTACTTGTTGCACTACTGTGTGTTCAATATCTTTAGTCCCAGGAACTTGCAATTACCATCAAGTTCCCACTGGATCACAGTACCCCGCAGAATACTGTAATCCAGGTCCAGTTCAGTCCCGCCAGCTGCCACCAGTTTTATTAATACGCCTGTGACGATAGCTTTCCACAGGCTTATTAATATTACACAAAAATAACTGGGTTTGAACTGAACGAGGCTTAAGATATAATAAAGTAATTTTATTCCTTAGGATAGGTGAACACAGCAGATAATACAGTAACAACAAGAAGTACACTTACTTGAGGGTTGGGGAATGAGAAGTATGATGTAGCATTTCTCTCAGCAGTCAGGAAATCATTCAGGTGATATCAGGTAACCATATCAGCAAACGAAGACAAAGGATACATGGGTGGACAGCAGTTTATAAACCTTTTGTCCCTCTATCTGTACCATTAAGCACTGGTGATTGGTTTTCAATTACCTCCAGCCAATCTTTAACATGGGAACCCATTTCAACACATGCCCCCCTGCTAGCTGGCCCATGCGCAGTAGAACTCTGGGGTCTCATTTCTGTAGCCCCACATATGCAAATGGAATGCCAGCCCTTCTACCCATTTGGCTTTATGGCAGGAAAACCTTTGTTGGAAGGTGTTAATCTGGAACACTTAAGAACTGTTCTGGTTTGGGCCTCGGATAAACAGTGAGGGTGACAAAACTCTTTGAACAACACTTAAGTCCTAGACATTCGGTCGCCTCTCCGGCCATCTGCTACATTATGGCCAAAGGAATTGCCTCTGGAATGTATCCATACCTTAGAATACAGTATTAAGCATAAAACATAGACGTATTAAAATATCCGGTTCCGTTAGGTCCAGCAGGTCCAAACTTCCCAGTTCGCCTTGCCAGAACTGGGACACCATATGGTCCAAAAAGCGACTTGCTACGACCTAAGAAACCGGAGTTACACAAATGTACATTAAATCATTTTAATACACAAATCTCCATTGAAAAAGAAATCTCAGCTTTTCACTAAATCCCCATTGAAAACAACGGGCAGCTCCGCCATAGACTTTCAATGGTAAATCGCCGCCATTGAAGTCAATGGGGGTTTTCTGCCATTGAAGTCTATGGGAAAAGTCCCGAACTTCAAGGGGGTCCATACTCCGTCGGGTTGGTCCAAGCGGGTCAAGGATGGTTCTGCAGCGATGCCGGAGCAGTGGCTACAGAAACCCCAAACCCTGATCCACTGAACCCTCCGGAACCGGAGATATGGATTCCTAAAATTCAGCATTTCACACTTAGTCATTTTTCTGAGCCGTTTCTGCCGCCGCCGGCAAAGCCTATGGCGCGACCCGCTCTATCTGGTTCGACCCTTATCGGGGGTCCAGGATTCGTGGACCCGGTGGTGGTCGAGTGGGGGGACGCTTAGGAACTAGGGGCAAAAAGAATTTTATCCCTAGGTGCCCTAGAACTGTTTATTCCCCCGCTAATTGACGTTGAACTTGACCCAGTGATTTTAGCTCTTTTGAAGGACATTGTATCCGCTTTGCGGTTTGCGGTCTGGACGGCAGCCAACTAGGTTACCTCGAGGCATCTCCATTGAAGTCAATGAGCCCATTGACTTTCAATGGGAAACCGCCGCTCTCCCTCTCGGACGCCACCTGCTGGTCTTTACAGGAAACAGGACTAAAACAGCACATTCTTCCATTGGAATGCATTGAGCCCTAATGGCGGCCAATGGGGACCTGCAAAATGGTGCCTGAAAAGGCGGGAAAACTACACAAAGAGCTATAATCATTAAAGAACTATTAACCCTTGTGCTCCCGGATGGATTCTAGTGTGTGTGTGATGCAGACACTGATTAACACAGACATTACAATGGAACAGGGGACCAGGGGAAAATACATTTACAGGTCATAACAAGGGTTAAATCACATTTCTGGACCTCAGTCCAGTTAACCCCTTGTCTCCCTGGTGCGGTCAGGGGTGGCCAAATGGGGTGCAACCCCTTTAATACCGTGCCACCCCCTTTCTCCCTCTACACCAGGGTCACAGGATAGTACTGTGGATCAGCTCATCCCTTCTTTGCTTTATTGGCCTAAAAAAAAAAAACCCTATAATGTGAAGCACAAAACCAGAGTACGCGTTAATTGCACTAACACAGCAGGCGTATATATATTTGTATCGTGACAACACCATAAATTGCGGTGCCAAGTTCTATTTCGGTTTCAAACATTGATTGATAATCACTTTTGATTCATTTTTAACTGGATGTAGTGCAGATCCATGAATCAAGTAGCACAAATATATTGATAACTAATGGCAAACAAAAAGTATTTCGTCAATACCATTTGTGGCAAATTACATTATGGTCTAGTGCATATATTTAAAAAGAAGCAATTTATTGTACATCCATTAAAGAACAATTACAGGACAATCAGTGTGACCCTGTCAGCTTGAGCACAGGGAGGGAGTGTGAATAAGCCATAAGCAATGTCTACATGTATTTTACGGGTTTTTTTTAAATCTGTTTAAGACCATGTCTGAACTCCAGGCAAAATCTGCATCCTCTGAAAACAATATTGATAAATGTTATTCTTAAAGCAGCAATCCCCTCCAGGAGCCCATGTGACTAACTCATAATGTTAGTATCTTGCCCCGAGCATGTCTGTTTTTTCATGTATATTTAGTGATTAAAACGTTATTTTTATCACTAGCTTCTGGGGTTACCACAGTAACTTTTAGACTGCTCTGGGGAAAGCCCCATTTTAACCTCCCAGCCACTTAATATTCCAGACGCTTGAATTCTCCTGAACGGAGAATCAGATTGAAAAAATAAAATCAGTGTTGGGAAGGGCAAGAAGAGATCTCTTAAAGTCTGTTCTGGGAAATGGTCTCCCAGAAATGGTCTTTCACTGGCGTTTGCTTTTGTTATTCTGTAACATTGATGTATGGTTGTAGATTATTTGAATATATATTTTTAAAAAAAATAATGTTTGTGTTTTGAAATGAAGGGTGTGTATTGTCCTTTTGATTTTTTTTTCATGTATTATTTTCCAGTTTCTCAACTATCCAGAGTGTTTTTATTGACGTATTCTGGTTTCACATCAATTTATCCTGAAAGATGCCCAGTTTTATAAAAGTATTTGGTACTATTAACATGTAAAAACAAACCTACAAAAATAAGATTTTCACAAATGTCCATTTTTTGTTTGAAAGAGGATAGATTAACTCCCTCCCTCCCTCCCCTGCTGGCGGCATCAGTAAATAAATCAAATGACTGAAATGTTATCAAGTTTAGCAAAACAATAGAGGACAAATCAATATACTTGCTTTGGTAAATTGCAACTAGATTTGTAATATACCTTTTATTACCATTTCTCAAGGAGCATTTACAGAGCATTGCAACTGGGCACCAACATCACTAAAATAAATAAATAAATACAACTTTGTTATAGTATTATTTTCAAGCCTAATGATGGCCCATTTAAATTTGACAATCACAAACTGAAAAAGACAACATTGCGCTCATAAAATGACACCGATTTCAAAATCTTGTTGATTCATAAATTTTACATAGTTACATAGTAGATGAGGTTGAAAAAAAAGACATACATGCATCAAGTTCAGCCTATGCTAAATGTAGACAACAGATACTTTATCCTATATCTATACTTCCTTATTGATCCAGAGGAAGGCAAACAAAAAACCCCAGTGACATATCATCCAATGATATCTCATAAAGGGAAAAATAAATTCCTTCCTGACTCCAAGAATTGGCAATCGGATTAATCCCTGGATCAACATCCTTCCCATGTATACTTATTTGGTATATCCCTGTATACCTTTCCCATCTAAAAAGATGTCCAACCTTTTTTTGAACAAATCTATTGTATCTGCTATCACAGACTCCATAGGTAATGAATTCCACATTTTAACTGCACTTACTGTAAAGAACCCTTTCCTTTGTTGCTGGCGAAATCTCCTTTCCTCCAACCTTAAGGGATGGCCCCGAGTCCTTTGTACGTCTTTTTTGTTCAGTAAAATGTACCACCAATAACTAGACCTATATCCCACTATCATTGTTCTCATAGAACTGGAAAGAAGGAATGAAGACTTAATTCTACTTTGGGGTCACACCCTTGTGATGTAATGAGAAGAAGAGAAGAGTTAAGACATGGCATCATAAGTAGCAGCGGTCTAGGACATTTGGTCACGCCGTTTTGCCGCAACCAAATCGCCGATAGTGTTTAGCTGCCACTCACCTCGCCGTTGGGACATCTCTGCCACTCGCTTTGCCTCCAAAGTAAGCTCCTAATCTTACCCTGAAACCCCCTCATCTTAAAACCCAATACTAACGCTACCCTAAAACCCCTTACCCTAAAAAAAACCCTATACTTAACCCCCTACCCTAGCAACTAAAACCCCTTAAATTAACTTCCCTTATTGGAGAAGCGGCCGGCGGCTGAATGTCCAGCGGCGGAGAAGCGGCCCTCGGCAGCACCGATGTAGTCGTGGCAAAACGGCCACAACAAAAATGACCCATTCCAAAGCAGAAGTGGTGGATTCAAAATAGTGACCCATGACGATGAATGAAGTCATAGAAAAGGTTTGGGGATGTCATTTTTCATGCATTAGTAAAAGATTATTTTATTAGGCACAACAGTAAAAAAGCAGTATCTTCTGCTCTGCTATTGTTTGAATCAGCACTTTATATTAAACTGTATAAAGAGTGCATCATTCTGTACACTTTTTGTGCTCAAACACTTTTTCCTGTCCACTTACTCAAGTGTCACCATACGTCTTGCAGGAGAGCCGATCATAATGAGAAAATGAAACTGATATTAGCAATCCCTAGAAAAGAGGATGTTATAGAGCTTGGTTTCGGTTTCATGTGTTCTCTGTACGTCTGGATCTTGTGCAACCAGTGATTATTTGAACACAGAGCACTCTGCAGGCTATTTACCAGAATATGCGCTGCTGCAAACTGATCTGGTCAGACACGGTTAACCAACCAAATATATAGATTTTCAAAATGTGAGGCAACATTCCTGTCTAATTGCAAATGAAAATCCTAGTACCTGGTTAATTTAAGAACATTTTAATTTGATTAAGTAATTTAAACAATTTGCATTGCATGGATTCCCTGCACCAAATAGCTGATGTTCTCACCATCATTGTACTTAATTTCTTTAGATACTTTGTTACTATCAATGATAGTATACATTAAAAAAAAGAAGCAGAGAGAGAACTGTACAGTATACTGTGAGAAGTCCATGGACAGTGCCTCCTGATGTGTTGAGCTGCATCTTCAACACAAAGGTGTGTCGACAAAGTCCATGTGTCATACGGTCATCGCTGATAAAAAGAGCTGTTTAAGGATGTCCTTATCCAGATGTCGACCTAAGCAAACCAAAGTAAACAATCGTGTTACTGTATTTTGCCTAATATTCGGTTCTTCAAGAAATGTGTTTAAGAAAGTATTTTCTTAAAACAATTATGTTACCCTACATCAGTATTTTTTAACCAGGGTTCCCAGAAACCCTTGGGTTCCCCGGGCATCCCTAAAGGCTTCCCTGCAATTTTCTAGGGTTTTGGAAATTGTATCAAATATAGAACAATTTACAATGCAACTGATCACAGAGTTCCTATTAGAGATGGTTGGGGATTCCTCGGAATTTCACTTAGGGTTCCGTAACCAAAAAAAAAAAAGTTGGAAACCACTGCCCTAAATAGTAATATGGAGCATGGCTGCACCCTCTAAGGACTATGACCGCCAAAGTCTGTTGACCTCCAATTCCATGTATTTACAAGTAGAGAAAAAACGATTGAGAGAGATTTTCTTCCTAGTGTGGCAGTGTGTATTAACCACATCCATAATTAGTATGGCCGGATATGCAAAGCTCTGTATGCTAGGGTACTGTAGGCTTTATTTCTGTAATCAGAATATTATTTAGGAGTCCTAGAAGACTAGCAGGTATGGACTACACATTATTGTCACTAAAACCAGCAGTTCTTGTAGAAATGAGCAGAGTGGTCATGTGCTATGGGACTTCTGGAATTAAAAAAACAAAAAAATAAGCATACACATGAGCAATATTGATGGCTGTTTGGGCTATTTCTTTGTTCTTTTATATGGTTTATTTTGAGGGTAGGCCCAATCCCTAAACTTTGGCCATCTTGCTTTGTGCACAGTACATAGAATTTAGGTTTGAAAAGCAAAACAGCTACTTTTGGGAGCACCCACTGGGATAAAGTTTGATAAATTATCTAGCATCAGTCACATGATACAGGTGTTTCATTATAGATGCAACATTAGAGGTGTAAGGCAAGCTGGTACAAGCCCTTCTGGCCCTGTACATGTTAACAATATAGTTTCATATAGCTTAATTCCAGATAAGGGTATCTCGTACAAGAGAAAACATTTGTGACTGTCATCCAAACTAAAACCACTGTAGTAAAACAGTGATTTGTAGGTGCGACTAATACCGTTTGGCATTACACATGGGGATATAGTTGTTAATATAAATGCTGATCATATCTTTTTGATCTTTTATCATGCTCGGAAGTAATTAACATTTCCAATACTATGAGACATAGCTCTAAACCTTACCTATAAAAACCATGCGGTTCAATCTTTCAGTGTTATCCTCCCAGCTCACTTTGGTCTCTTCAAGTTCATACAACTCATGAACACCTTGCACAATCACCTGCTGTGACTTATCTATGATAGACACCAATCCCTGTTTAGGAGAGAAAAAACCCCAACAAAAAACACCCTCTTGATATAAATGTAGACGGTTTAATGTAGAACAAGTGATTGTTTAAATTAACAGTGAGTTGTGGATGTTGTCTAGAATGAGTAAATGTGAAATGGGTCCTGCTGGATGAACACTTCTGGCGTTGACAATGCAGGAGAAGAATGACTAAGGCAGACACTGAGTCACAAGTGGTCACAGTGATTATTTAATGATCACCCAGACAATACTTGAATTACTTTCTTTTTCCAACACCCCATGGCTTTATACTGGGCTCTAAGTTTGTCTTGTAGGACAAAGAGATACAGAGGCATGATATGCACACAAACAGAAGCATTTGGAGGCACTCAAACGTCTTCTTAGTCTTAGGTTAACGGGTGTTTGATTATTAAAAAACATTTTTTATGATAATAAAAAGGGAATCCTTTACCTCTGACATCTCTTGTAATTAACATATATAGTTATAGTGTGGATATATGACTAGAGACACAGTAACAGTTATGGCTTCCACAGATACTTCACACATATTACAACTTGACCTAAAACAACGCCAATGAATAATGACAACATCAATGTGATACTTTTAATAGCTATTGGTCATTGACTAGCACTTCCCACAACAATTAATTCTAAAATTTAACGGGAGCTGTGAAGGTGGCAAAACGGCATGGTTAGGAAACTTGAGGTTCACTAGGTTGGAGGGGGAGGGGGGGGGGCTAGCAGGCCCGTTCCATGTCATGAACCACATTGTCAATTTATAAACTGATGATCTGACCCATATAGAAATGTTTTAGAGTTACTCACCTTCAGTCTTATAATCTCCATGGAATTACCGCTCCTATTTTTTACATTCTTTTCCCAAAGCAGATTCTGAAAAGGTCAACAAAAAAAAAAGTGAAAAAAATATATATTATATTAAAAAAATGGTTCATCTGCAAAAGAAAAAATAAAAGGAGAGGGGGGGGGGGGGGGGTTTCAGCGTAGAGCAAGTAGAATTTCTGTGACTTTACCTGAATGAACAAGTTGAGGTTTTCTTCAATCACGCTTCCAACAGCTTCAAACGTAACGGTGACAATGCTCTGAAAAAGTAAACAGTCAATAAAAATAATTGCTCATCTCCGAGTGTCCGTCTCATATAACACTCATAATCAGGTTCTAAAACGTAGGATGTTTTGCAAGGTGCTGATAATTGGTGCCCTTATCTGAATTTATTTGCATCACACAGATGTGAGAACAATAAAGCCCTAAAAGGTATTACCTGATTTAGCAAAACATATTGGGGTTGCCATGAAGTGCAATAAAGCTCTCACCCATACAAAACATCTATCATGGTTGTTTCGTAATTGAAGATACATTTGGGTGGTTGCACACATGTCGGGAATGCAATTGATTTCTATGAGTGCTTTACTAGTTAAACCACTATTTTGAAACCGTTCACAAAAAATCAGGCAAATACTGTCTGCCCTTTGCAACACTTTGCTTTACAGCTTTAATGAACGTGTAAAGATGCAATCCCTTGCAGCGGACTAAAAAAAAAAAAACAGCATTTTTTTTTAACCAGTCTAGTTAATTGGCTTTTTACCAGTTTAATTGGCTTCCTTAAACAAAAATCGGGCTTAAAGCAAAGATTTGCCTGTTTTTGTTTCTGTTAAACGTTGTTTCCTTTTCTTCTGGGCCTCTGAATGGGGGAGTGTTTATCAAGCAAGGGCTTCTCCTCCCCTAGCCCACCCTGCCTTTAACAGTAGGACCGCTGATAACATAAATGGGGCCTAGGACTCAAGCCACTACCCACAGCAGATGTTGAGCGGGGAGGTGGGCGCGCCACAATTGTTGAGCGAGAGGTCTACAGCAGTTGGGGGGGGGGAGGTCACTGCTACCACCAGAGGTGCAGACCAGCTTCCACCACCAGCCCCGGGAAACCAGTGCCCCCCCCCCCTTGCCTTTGGCAGTTCTGATTATAAAAGTCAAAGATAAGTGGAAAGGAAGAGGGAGTTTTCTTGTGCTAACTCTTGTAGATCACCCAGTGACATCAGATAAAAAAGGAGCAGTCAGAGGAAGTCAAACCTCTCCCAAGTCTCGGCTCACCAAGTTTACTTAAAGAATATATATTTACAAATACTTCCATTTGTGTAAAAATGCACCAATATCTCAGATAAAACCCCTTAAACATGCCATTGCCATTAGTACACTTTGGCGCTAGGAGGGATTGATCGATTGTCATGTGTGTCATTTTAATTGATGATTAACCATGGCCTCAATGACACTGCAACTCACCTTCTCTTTGTGAATTGGATGTGTCTTCAAGCTTCTCTGACAAGAAAAGGCCTTAACAGCGTATACGTGAGGGCATATGTAACTTGTCATATTATGGAAGCACGGTCATATAGGCCAATTTTGGAATAACTGTGGCCATTGAGAGCTAAAGTGGCCCATTCAGCACGAGTAAAATGTTGAATTAGGTTTTTTTAAATGTGTTTCTTTTGTATAGAGAAATGAATTTGAATAAATGTGACACTATAGCGTTTACCTCTTATAAAGGAGATTCAGGTGGCCCTATGGGGATATCAGCTATGCCAAGATAAAATGTCCCTTTGCAAATGTTTAATTTATTCATTTAGAAAATAAACATTTAAATGCAATACTTCTATTTTTCAGATTTTTTTTAATGCCACAAGATTTAGGCAATATAGCGTGTGTGTATATTGTGAAATACAGGGGCACGCAAATTACAAACTATGAAATAGTGCAGTGACAATATTATGTACCGTTACAGATTATAATAATAGATTATATGATGTATCAAAATCATATATACACCCAGGTTCTAAAAAAATGTTGTATTAACCCATTCCAGAACAAAGTTGTGACATTATTTGTGATTTATTGAAGATTCATAATTCTGCCTTTCAGACCTGTACGTGATTGCTTAGGGTTACAGCTTTTTCCCTACAGAAAAAAATAATTGATATCTAAATGACAATAAATAATAAGCTTATAATTAAGAAAAGTGCTAGAAACACACACACACACACACACACACACACACACACACACACACACACACACACACAACCTATCCACTCACAGATAGAATTCCAGCCACTCACAGATAGAATTCCAGCCCAATTCCAAATAATATTAAAACCACTACATAGACTTCCTTGCCGATGTCTACAAAAGTTCCCATGAGCACCCACACAAAACAGCTGTTTGAATGTGTGCACGTGACAACATAAGAAATCAAAGTATTTCAAGTGAGGAACTGGAATAGATCATTGTAGGTCTTTACAGTTGAAACATAGAATCATTTAGTATTTCAGTAGTCTTCACACAAAGTCACTGCATCTTTGTTAGACATGTTAAACTGTCCTGTGAGAAGATAACAGCTCTCATTTACACTTCATCTTCCCCAATAATGTTCTTTAATCTGTTAGGCGTTAAACTAAATAGTGGCATCTACTCACCCTTCCATTTCCAAGGGAGAAATGCAAAGGTTGTGCAAACAGAATGGTGCTATATAAACAATAATCATGTCCTGAAGAAGGCACAAGTGCTCATTTCCCCTGAAGGAAGTTCAACACTTGTGACTGTTTTATTCTTGGATTTATTGTGTTTTTCCCTCAAACGAAATCATACTGTATAGTCACCACATTTTGTGTTCATGGACATTCTATTTATTTCAATTTTGAAAGCATCAAAATATGTGAAAATATATATATATATATATATATATATATATATATATATATATATATAATCAAAAAATAAATAGATGATACCGTTCTGTGGCTAACGAAATGCTTTTATTTGTGCGAGCTTTCGAGATACTAATAAAAGCATTTAGTTAGCCACAGAACGGTATCATCTATTTATTTTTTGATTATTGAAGCTCGGCTAACATGGTACTGATACACACACACACGTTATGGTGGGTGAAAAAGGCGACAGAAAACCTCCACCGTTAGCATATAGCCAATAAAGAAAATCACTTGTGGGCACATTCACATGTCTTAGACAGGTCTGCAACCCTGCCTTTCACCATCATCACCTAGCATACAGTGTTTCGACTGCAGCAAGGGATTCTGGGAAATGACATGCACGAGTGTGTGTGTGTGTGTGTGTGCGCACACACACACACACGTTTTAAGTTATGGTGGGTGAAAAAGCCTTCAAGAAGAAACCTCCACCGTATTACATATAGCACATAAAAAGATCACTTGTGAGCACATTCACATGTCTTAGGCAGGTCTGCAACCCTGCCTTTCACCATTATCCCCAGCATACAGTGCTTCCACTGCAGCAAGGGATTCTGGGAAATGACATGCAAATGAGCACACAATGTGTCATCTTTTGTCTGAAAAACCATTGTTACATGGAGCCCATATGAGCTAATGCTTGCTGTCTACTCTCTGGGACCTGCTGGATTCCGCTAGCCATCTTCTGGAGATCCTACAGGTGTGCCGACGAGTATTCTAAAACTTGCCTTTGAATATCTGGGGCTATCACCAACAAGATCCAGGTACACGCTGCAAACATTTCAGTGACATTTATGCAGAGACTAATGGCCCATCGGATTAACACAGCAGGGGTCCCTGGCAGTCCCATTCAGTTTGAATGGGACTGCCAGGGACCCCCGCTGTTAATCCGATGGGCCATTAGTCTGTCTGCAGAAATGTCACAGCATGTACCCAGAATGTACCTGTGTCTTGTTGGCGATTGCCCCAGATTTGTTTTAGAATACTCGTCGGCACTACAGTAACTTAAAGGGGGGGCATGGTCCCCATCTATAACATAATAAATAAGGGGGGCCTGGTCTGTTCTATTACTTTATGGACATATACCTATCTACTCTCCTTGAGGCTCCTCTGCTCTTATCCTCAGGAACCTAACCTTCCTCCTATCCTAAATACTCCATTGTGCCGTCAGGATCCCTATAGCAACACAGGGTGGGGCCCAGTACAAACTAACCTGCTAGTAACCACTAAGGGGGAGGGGGCGGGGGCGGGGGGGTTAGTACATGAGCATCCTTTAAATTTCTATAGCACTTTTTAACACACCTCCCCAGCAGTGCAAGATTTTTGCAACACTTTCCTGTGCGTGATAATTTCCTGCTAATATTCCCAGTGGTTTGAGCTGTAAACTGTAACAATAGTGAGTGTTACCTATCATAGCTTCTGAGTTAAACTGTTTGAAGGATTGATTTAAACTGAAAGGCGGCCATTATGTCAAGCACACAATCAGGCACCAAATGATTGCCAGCTTAGGTAAAAATGTAGAATTATACATTGTCGCATGATTTTCATATATATTTTAAAAATGAGGTGTGTGTGTAGTATTGCTGCTTTTATTGGGCCAAGCAGAGCTAGTTGCACTTTTCTGAACACACAGTTCATTGCCCAAGCCAACTGTAAAAGATATAAGTATGTATGAAACAACAATACTCACAGGATATTGAACAAGGGCAAAGGCTCTACGTCCTGCTGTTCTGACAAAAGCTATTGGGGAATCCTTCAAAGAACTTGGATATGATTAAAAACCAACCCAACCCCTGTTACACGATAGCAAGTACCTCCTATTGCTGTGACAAATTAAATTACAATAATATATCGCTTTTTTTTCCACATTCGTCACATTTTCAAAATTAACAATTTCCTTGGCATGTTATCAACATCAGCTACTCATCAGGTTCCGGAATCAGCCCAGTTAATTTTGGATTTTCCATGAATAAAGTACAAATTAGATGTGTTCATCTGCAAAGGCTTTGGTTATTCCTAATATCGGAATGATATGACAATCTTATGTGACAGCTCTAATAATTACAAATACTTTGGGCTACCATCGCTAACCATGTGCAAGCAGGGTCATAAAAACAGCTGTTGGGAGTAAAGGGGGTAATACCATGAAACCACTGGTCAAGGCAAATACGTTGCGCTTACCATGATTTTAAGGGATATAAACACCTCCATAATTGGCCAGAGATCACAGCAGTGTCAACACAATCATGAAAACCCTGTGAGAACTCCCTGTTCACACTCTATATATACACATAGTAAAACAATACCAATTTGCACACAGGAAGCTCAATTTACTTAACTGCTTCTTAAAAAACAAAAACACATTGCACAAAGTATAGCAATTCCTATATTGGAAGATGTTTCAATTCAGCGATGATCGTTATGGAATCTGATAACAGGGATCCTATTTGCAGTATAAATACTTAAAGCAGGCATAACTAAATGATTAATGCATGTGCTCTGTCGCTGTAGGGAGGGAAACTAAGCTCCGTTAAACCAGAGATCATAACGCCACGTTAACCTAAAACAAGAAGTGATATTCCCTGACTTAACGCTGAATCCACAAAACTAGACAAACGCAGAAACAACATCTCATCCATACATCTCACTGGAACAGCGGTGTCCAAAAGGAAGTCAAAGTTAGCCACACTTGTGGTTGTCGTCTGTCCATATTCGTCACATTCTCGTGTCAGTCACAATAGCGTTGCGCTCGCTGGTCCCGACTTCCGCCGCGATGCGTCCCCTCTCTCACACCCACCTCCCTCTCATCCCACCCCCCAATACACACACTAAGCCTCCCCACCCCAATTCCCAATCCCCCAAATATACATAATAAACACCCCCCACCCAAACACAACCCCCCACACCCCAAATACACAAACCCCATCACAATTACACAATCCCCCCTAAAATACACATAACCCCCTACACCTTACCAGGGGGAGGCCTACGATCACACGGGCGAATGAGGAAGCAGGACTAACTTCTGGCGTACAGGGGTGGTCCTGTGTCACTAGGCGCTGGCCCCGCGGCCGCTGGGCAGCCAAGCCCCCCATGCGCCAGACAGCCGAGCCCCCCATGCGCCAGACAGCCGAGCCCCCCATGCGCCAGACAGCCGAGCCCCCCATGCGCCAGACAGCCGAGCCCCCCCCCCCGTGCACCAGACAGCCGAGCCCCCCCATGCGTCAGACAGCCGAGCCCCCCTATGCTCCAGACAGCCGAGCCCCCCATGCGCCAGACAGCCGAGCCCCCCATGCGCCAGACAGCCGAGCCCCCCATGCGCCAGACAGCCGACTCTTCCCCACTGCCCCCGTTCCCCACAATACATTGTCCTATTCGCAACATGTGGCGAGTGGTGAATGTATTGACACCACTGCACTAGAAAAAGGGTTAACGCCACATTATTATAGGAGAACGTTGCATTATCTTCCAATAACGTGACGTTATGTCAGACTTGGTGTTACTCCTACCCAGAAATAGGGCTTTTGCTGGAGTGAATGAGAGCAGAGGGAAACGCAGCCAGAAACTAACGCTATGTTATTTTAATCATGCCCAACTGTGGCATTACACCCATCCTGGCACCGAAGAAGCCCTATTTCAGGGTCTGGCTGGGAGCAACGCCAAGTTTAGCTAACAAAACACACAAGTGATGCTATGATAACGCCTCATTTGCATATCATTTTCATGTCATTATCCCCCACCTCCGCTAACATTAGGCTCTTTGCGTGAAAAAACATGGCTAAACGATATTATCCTTTATAGATACAGGGTTTCTATTAATAGGAAGTTAATGTAGGTTAACGCAGTGCATTTAGGCCTCGGAGAGGTAAAGCCACTGCAAATAGATTAGGGTTATCTGTGTATAATATGTGTACAGGGGAGTTTGTAAACAACAAGATGTCTGAACAAATATAATTTATTGACCATGATTAGGACCAAGAGCACATGCCAACATTTTAAAAAGGAGGCATCACATCTTTAGAATATATGCTGGTAGGTAGGAATAGCTAGAGAGTTACTGCGCAGCGTTATGACATTTCTCTAACTGCTTTAGAACAGGCCTGCACAACATACGGCCCGCGGAACACATGCTGCACGCCGGGGCACCCTGTGCGGCCCCCGACGGCACCCTCCAATCCCACCCTTTCCCTGGTGGGGAAAGGAGCGCGCTGCAGCAGTAGTGTGACTGCGCGCTCCCCCCCCCCCCTCAGCCTGCTCCAGCAGTAGTGTCACTGCGCGCTCCCCCCCCCCCTCAGCCTGCTCCAGCAGTAGTGTGACTGCGCGCTCCCCCCCCTCAGCCTGCTCCAGCAGTAGTGTGACTGCGCGCTCCCCCCCCCTCAGCCTGCTCCAGCAGTAGTGTGACTGTGCGCTCCCCCCCCTCAGCCTGCTCCAGCAGTAGTGTGACTGCGCGCTCCCCCCCCTCAGCCTGCTCCAGCAGTAGTGTGACTGTGCGCTCCCCCCCCCTCAGCCTGCTCCAGCGGTAGTGTGATTGCGCGCTCCCCCCCCCCCTCAGCCTGCTCCAGCAGTAGTGTGACTGCGCGCTCCCCCCCCCTCAGCCTGCTCCAGCAGTAGTGTGACTGCGCGCTCCCCCCCCTCAGCCTGCTCCAGCAGTAGTGTGACTGCGCGCTCCCCCCCTCAGCCTGCTCCAGCAGTAGTGTGACTGCGCACTCCCCCCCTCAGCCTGCTCCAGCAGTAGTGTGACTGCGCGCTCCCCCCCCTCAGCCTGCTCCAGCAGTAGTGTGACTGCGCTCCCCCCCCCCCCTCAGCCTGCTCCAGCGGTAGTGTGACTGCGCGCTCCCCCCCTCAGCCTGCTCCAGCGGTAGTGTGACTGCGCGCTCCCCCCCCTCAGCCTGCTCCAGCGGTAGTGTGACTGCGCGCTCCCCCCCTCAGCCTGCTCCAGCGGTAGTGTGACTGCGCGCTCCCCCCCCTCAGCCTGCTCCAGCGGTAGTGTGACTGCGCGCTCCCCCCCCCTCAGCCTGCTCCAGCAGTAGTGTGACTGCGCCCCCCCCCCCCTCAGCCTGCTCCAGCAGTAGTGTGACTGTGCGCTCCCCCCCCTCAGCCTGCTCCAGCGGTAGTGTGACTGCGCGCTTCCCCCCCCCTCAGCCTGCTCCAGCAGTAGTGTGACTGCGCGCTCCCCCCCGTCAGCCTGCTCCAGCAGTAGTGTGACTGCGCTCCCCCCCCCCCCCTCAGCCTGCTCCAGCGGTAGTGTGACTGCGCGCTCCCCCCCTCAGCCTGCTCCAGCGGTAGTGTGCCTGCGCGCTCCCCCCCCTCAGCCTGCTCCAGCGGTAGTGTGACTGCGCGCTCCCCCCCTCAGCCTGCTCCAGCGGTAGTGTGACTGCGCGCTCCCCCCCCTCAGCCTGCTCCAGCGGTAGTGTGACTGCGCGCTCCCCCCCCCTCAGCCTGCTCCAGCAGTAGTGTGACTGCGCCCCCCCCCGCAGCCTGCTCCAGCAGTAGTGTGACTGCGCGCTCCCCCCCCTCAGCCTGCTCCAGCAGTAGTGTGACTGCGCGCTCCCCCCCCTCAGCCTGCTCTAGCAGTAGTGTGACTGCGCCCCCCCCCCCGCAGCCTGCTCCAGCAGTAGTGTGACTGCGCCCCCCCCCGCAGCCTGCTCCTGCAGTAGTGTGACTGCGCGCTCCCCCCCCTCAGCCTGCTCCAGCAGTAGTGTGACTGCGCGCTCCCCCCCCTCAGCCTGCTCTAGCAGTAGTGTGACTGCGCCCCCCCCCCCGCAGCCTGCTCCAGCGGTAGTGTGACTGCGCGCCCCCCCCCACCAGCCTTCTCCAGCAGTAGTGTGACTGCGCCCCCCCCCCCGCAGCTTGCTCCAGCAGTAGTGTGACTGCGCCCCCCCCCGCAGCCTGCTCCAGCAGTAGTGTGACTGCGCGCGCCCCCCCCCGCAGCCTGCTCCAGCGGTAGTGTGACTGCGCGCCCCCCCCCCCACCAGCCTGCTCCAGCAGTAGTGTGACTGCGCGCTCCCCCCCCCCTCAGCCTGCTCCAGCAGTAGTGTGACTGCGCGCCCCCCCCCTCTCCCTCCTCCAGCAGTAGTGTGACTGCGCGCGCCCCCCCCTCAGCCTGCTCCAGCAGTAGTGTTACTGCGCGCGCCCCCCCCTCAGCCTGCTCCAGCAGTAGTGTGACTGCGCGCGCCCCCCCCCACCAACCTGCTCCAGCAGTAGTGTGACTGCGCGCCCCCCCCCACCAGCCTGCTCCAGCAGTAGTGTGACTGCGCGCCCCCCCTCTCCCTCCTCCAGCAGTAGTGTGACTGCGCGCCCCCCCCCCTCTCCCTCCTCCAGCAGTAGTGTGACTGCGCGCGCCCCCCCCTCAGCCTGCTCCAGCAGTAGTGTGACTGCGCGCGCCCCCCCTCAGCCTGCTCCAGCAGTAGTGTGACTGCGTGCGCCCCCCCCCCTCAGCCTGCTCCAGCAATAGTGTGACTGCGCGCGCCCCCCCCCTCAGCCTGCTCCAGCAGTAGTGTGACTGCGCGCGCGCCCCCCCCCACCAGCCTGCTCCAGCAGTAGTGTGACTGCGCGCCCCCCCCTCTCCCTCCTCCAGCAGTAGTGTGACTGCGCGCGCCCCCCCCCTCAGCCTGCTCCAGCAGTAGTGTGACTGCGCGCGCCCCCCCCCTCAGCCTGCTCCAGCAGTAGTGTGACTGCGTGCGCCCCCCCCCCCTCAGCCTGCTCCAGCAGTAGTGTGACTGCGCGCCCCCCCCTCTCCCTCCTCCAGCAGTAGTGTGACTGCGCGCGCCCCCCCCCTCAGCCTGCTCCAGCAGTAGTGTGACTGCGCACGCCCCCCCCCTCAGCCTGCTCCAGCAGTAGTGTGACTGCGCGCGCGCCCCCCCCCACCAGCCTGCTCCAGCAGTAGTGTGACTGCGCGCCCCCCCTCTCCCTCCTCCAGCAGTAGTGTGACTGCGCGCGCCCCCCCCCTCAGCCTGCTCCAGCAGTAGTGTGACTGCGCGCGCCCCCCCCCTCAGCCTGCTCCAGCAGTAGTGTGACTGCGTGCGCCCCCCCCCCCCTCAGCCTGCTCCAGCAGTAGTGTGACTGCGCGCCCCCCCCTCAGCCTGCTCCAGCAGTAGTGTGACTGCGCGCGCCCCCCCCTCAGCCTGCTCCAGCAGTAGTGTGACTGCGCGCGCGCGCGCGCCCCCCCCCCACCAGCCTGCTCCAGCAGTAGTGTGACTGCGCGGCCCCCCCCTCAGCCTGCTCCAGCAGTAGTGTGACTGCGCGGCCCCCCCCCTCAGCCTGCTCCAGCAGGGTGATGCGCTCTAGCAGTGTAGCGCGACCCGGAAGTTCCGGGGTCTGCTGCTAGAGCGCATCCCTCACGCTTCCCTCATGCTTCACCCTGCCGCCACCACCTCTGATGCCGACGCCGCCGTCACCTCTGCTGCCGACGCCACCATCAGGTAAGCATGGGGGGGGGGGGTTAGTTCATTCATGCGGGGGACTGCTGAAATGGGCTGGGGGGGGGGCTGCTGAAATGGGCTGGGGGGGGCTGCTGAAATGGGCAGGGGGGGCTGCTGAAATGGGCAGGGGGGGGCTGCTGAAATGGGCAGGGGGGGCTGCTGAAATGGGCAGGGGGGGCTGCTGAAATGGGCTGGCAGGGCTGCTGAAATGGGCAGGGGGGGGCTGCTGAAATGGGCTGGCAGGGCTGCTGAAATGGGCAGGGGGGGGCTGCTGAAATGGGCAGGGGGAGGCTGCTGAAATGGGCAGGAGGGGCTGCTGAAATGGGCAGGGGGGGGCTGCTGAAATGGGCAGGGGGGGGCTGCTGAAATGGGCAGGGGGGGCTGCTGAAATGGGCAGGGGGGGCTGCTGAAATGGGCAGGGGGGGCTGCTGAAATGGGCAGGGGGAGGCTGCTGAAATGGGCAGGAGGGGCTGCTGAAATGGGCAGAGGGGGCTGCTGAAATGGGCAGGAGGGGCTGCTGAAATGGGCAGGGGGGGCTGCTGAAATGGGCTGGGTGGGCTGCTGAAATGGGCTGGGGGGGCTGCTGAAATGCGCTGGGGGGGCTGCTGAAATGGGCTGGGGGGGCCGCTGAAATGGGCGGGGGGGGCTGCTGAAATGGGTGGGGGGGCTGCTGAAATGGGCGGGGGGGCTGCTGAAATGGGCGGGGGGGCTGCTGAAATGGGCGGGGGGAGATGATGCAGGGGTGGGGGCTGCTGAAAGGGGCTGGGGGGGGCTTCAAGTAAACATCGTAAATAAATGTATTATTTTGAATAATAAATGCTGTTTTACCCGTGCTGCCGAATCTGTTTTCCTTGGAGCATTGCGACCCTTCTCACTTTACAAGTTGTGCAGGCCTGCTTTAGAACTTTATCCTGATGACTACGTTTGAAACCACTTCATCATCGTCTCCCTCCTAACGGAAGTAAATGCCTTACTGTGTCCTCCTTTTCATCACACTCTCTCAGCCTTTCACACACCAGTTGCTTCATTGTTCCTGGCTTATCTTAACAACTGCCCTAAGTACAGAATCAACTTGATACCTGACCCCGATTCTGCGCTTGATTATTTCCAAACTGTTCTTAAAACACTGTAATACCCATGCTCTGGGTTACAACCGACCTTATTGCGCTCTACCATTTATGGGATGACTTGTTGAAAAGCTACAAAGAAACTGGCACTTCCAAGGATCGTAATAACTACAGATGCCTGCGGAATACATACACAAGGCCGCTTTTTCCTCCGATGTAACCATAGCATACATCACTGTGAAATGCTCAAAGAACTAGATTGGCTTTCACTTGAGTCCAGGTACAAAGTTCATCTCTCCTGTCTTGCCTTCAAATACTTTTTGGGCAAGTTATCTGCCTATCTGAACAAGCTCATCACGCCTACCACACGCAGCACTTATCACCGGAGATCTGACTCCAAAAGACTGTCCCAAGGTTCTACAAAGTATCAAAAAACAGGAAGTGAATCCCTGCGCTTCTCCCATTGGGCTAACAATAAATGGGGAAATAAATATACATAGTGAAATCTAAGGCTGTAAGACAAAGGAGACTTTTGGTTACATCCTTTGATCAAATAATGACTAGCCTGCTAACCAACGTCAAGGTAAGTCTCAATAGCAGGCCCCTATGCTAAATGCAAACAAATGTACTGTGAAATATACCCTGAAGGGGTTAATATACTAAGCGTAAGCTGATGTAACTTAGTGCAGTTAAAAACTGGTATATACAAGTGAAGATACTTACATGTATGCAATTAAAGTGAAAAGTGAATTTACAGGGACCTTACTGGGAGATTATATACCTTGAAAAAGGTGAAATACCCTCCCACAAGCTGCTCAAAAAGCAGTTACAGGTGGTTTGACTAAATACATTAATCACACCTTAATAGTGGTGCCCACCTTAAGCATGCTGCTAGGGATTTAATTCGGCCCAACAGAAAATGTAAAACAAGTATACAACAAAGTATTCGGCCGCTGCTCCTTCTCTTACCGTGCACCCCACAACTGGAACAATCTACCGGAGACTCTCACAGCCGCCACCAGTCTAAGTTCTTTCAAAACTAAAGCTGCCTCACATTCTAATCTTGTCTAACTGTTACATACGCCTATAATATAGATTATCGTTAAATGTGCATGCTACGTCTTGTATATAATGTATAAACCTGTTCATTTAATGTTACCATGTATTCTCATGTGCCCAGGACATGCTTGAAAATGAGAGGTACAGTACAGTACTTCTTGGTAAAACATTTAATAAATAAATAATAAATGCCAATGTAATCCTCCAAAACTCCAAAAGGCATATAGCTAAATTAAATCAATAGGTTGGGAGCTAGGACAGCACTGCATGTAGTGACTATATTCCATTATAATCTTCGTTGTACTTCTAGTTAGGTTTCTTAAAATCAAAAAGCTACTAAATAGATATTAAAAATAAATGGTTTCTCTAAAAACAATAATCAGAAATCATATTGATAGAAAAAGCTATAGTTGGGAGCTTTGACGGTATTATGCATTGAATGTTATGTAATTATTAAATCTCTGTACCCCTATTGTACACCCTGCAAAATATATTGACGCTTTACAAAAAAACAATAATAATAATAATGTTCTACGGTATTGGCAATTAATTTTTTACCTAAAAAGATACTTATCATACAGTATCTAAATGTTTAAACAAGTTAAGGCTAGGTCCCTGCTGCAGTCGGCCGAGTGCGCGCCTCACACCAGCCCCTTACCTTGTCCCTAGCAGTCCCCAGTGCCTCCTCGCTTCCTGGCTCACTGCGTACTGTGACGCGTCAGCCGGCAGGGGATACAAGTGGATTGTGTTCCCGTGCGGCCACGCGTCACATGGTGCGCCGGGAGCCAATCAAGAGCATGTTTATTTTCATGTCATGTTTAGAGTTAGCAGTGCGATTGTTCCTACAAACATTTTGAGTGCTTTTCGACCCAACTAGTAAACTGATTCCAAGTGCTGCACATTTATTAGGCTAAACGTCAGCAAAAGTAAAAAATAAATAAAGGTTTCTGGTATCTGACTGGCTCTGTGTAAGTGACTTTTGCATAACAAACAAAGTGTCAGCTGTTTCAATTGGTCACAGACAGTATTTATATAGCCAGAGGAGGCCAGCAAATGAAAATGATTACATTCTTTAAAACAGAGAACTTGTTCGCTTGGCTGCTGTTTTCATAGGTAATATTTAGACAGAAACCTTATTTAAAGTGTTACAGGTCTTCTCCAATGTTCAGTTCCCAGCTGCGGAGTGAAATATGTTTGAGGTTTCACATATCCCTGCCACCTATTCATTGCTCAACATGCCAGGGTTAGGCCGCGCGTCACCCGTCGCCGCTAGCGAAAGTTATATTTCGCTTTGCGGCTGCGTCGCGGGCTTCCGGGCATTTGATTTGTTCAGGGGCTGTCACATGAGGCGACACCTTGAAAAATCAAATATTCCCGGCTTCAAAAATCCGCGACGCGACGTCGCTCCGTCGCGTTGCCGCCGTTGCGCTTACTATAAGCGCACGCGGCGGCAATGTATTTGTTTTTGGGCGGCGTCGCTGTCGCCCGTCGCGGGCACTATACGCACGGCCTCACACTGCCCTGTAATTATCTACAAGCCCTTTTCCACTGAATAGTTAATATGTACTATTGTAACAGTGACCGTACGCCAGGATCTCGAAGGACTGGGGGGTACAAGATGAAACGGTCTGCGAAACTGCCATAACTAATGAAAATCATGCAGGATTTCTTATAATGCCCTCACTGCTGAGTCCTTATCTCTCTCACACAACCCGTGTCTTGCCGGTGAAACCTCAGCAAAGCTTTTACCACCGTGCACACGCCACCAGGAGGCAAGGCGGGCGTGCAGGCGCGTGCAGTGGGGCCTTAGCCTTGGATACAGAAAGTGGTATTATGCCAGGGAGTACTTTCAGTATTGCAACGCCACTACACTTTAATTGTATGTTTATAAAATGAATGGAATGGAGTATTCACAAACACTGTTCCTGTACTAAGCTATTTCATTTAAGACAATGTAACTTATAGATATTAGGGTGGTATTGAATTGTCCATTACAATCCTTCCTTATGCTATTCACATTCCGTGCTCAGTGGTGCATTGACATGCTAAAGTTACAACTTCCAGCAAGCTATTTGACTTTATTTCTACATTGTTTTGATTCTGCATTTTAACTTTTGCATGTTCCGCCCCTGTGTTAGGTGTTGACTCAGGGAAGCAATTCAATTCTTAAATAGAAGGGGTCATTACAATGAAAAAAGAACAACTGGGTGTTTCTCTGCAGGAGTCCCCGTCTGTGATAATTGCATGTTTCAAACCGCATGGTAAACATTCAGCCCTTCTAAAAACTCATTGACTAACTAGTGAACTATCATAGAGATACAGAGAAAGGGGGGACAAAAAGTCTTGTCCGAGTTGATTTATTTACTCTTGGTGTGTGCAGTGTTCCTGCAGCCGCCTTTCCAAACAGGATTTCAAAAATAAGAGTGGAGGGCCAGTTGTTACCAGCTTGATTTTTCTAAAGTTCTGCATGAAGAATGGCAAATGAGAAAATACCACTTGTGAGCACATTCACACGTCTCAGACAGTTCCACAAAACCTGCCTTTCCCCATTATCTCTTGGCATGCAATGTTTCCACTGCAGCTAGGGATTCTGGGTAATGACATGCAAATGAGCACTCAGTGTCTCACCCTTTGCTTCATATCCACTTTAACATGGACCCCTATAAGCTGGTGATTAAATGTCCCATTTGTGTCTTTCTTCCCCTCAGTACTTGCCAAGGTCTTTCCCTCGCCATCTGACATTCCTGTAAGGCATGCCGTATTCATGTATATACCTACATACGTGTACTCCTAGTCTCTCTCTGTAGGCCTCCCTAAAAATCACTTAAATGGTCAGCTCTTAGGTCACTCACTTTTTTCTTCCATTTTGCTTTATGCGCTTATGCCCATTTTGCTTTATGCGCTTATGCCCATTTTGCGTTATGCGCTTATGCCCATTTTGCATGATTTGTTTGTCTGTATGTCTTGCATAAAATTATTTTTAAGTTCTGAATACACTGTATTCCTACATAAATACAACAAAATCAGGGTCGATCCAAAGCTGCGGTATAGTTACTTTTCATATGCTATATAAAATATACACTCAAACGCATTCTGCAGCTCCATTACAAATAAGTATTTAACAACTGACATGATTCATATTCATAAAGATGTATTTCTCTTGCTTTAAAGAAAAGGAATTGGCATATTTCAGATGAATGTGGTTAAGGCCTCGGACATGGTATGGCAGACCGCGTGGACGCGTCCGCACGCTGAGCGAACAGACTACCTTAAGGCTTTCATGCGGCGTGCGGGCGTGTCCGCACGGAAGCCGGAGGGGGCGCGCGTTGCGTGAGAAATCAGATAAACTGATTTCTCAACGCAGCAGACACGTCACGTGAGCGGTTCGCCCAATGAGGGTGAACCAGCTCCGTGACATCACTAGGAACGCCCCCCCACGGCCCGTCTGGTATGGCCAAGAAAAGCACCCACTTTCCCTCAGCCTCCGCGCGCCTCCGCACGGGATGCAGCACCATGTCCGAAGCCTAAAGGAGGCGTTCCGAAGATGCAAACAGGACCAATGGCAAAGATATGTTTAATGGGATAAATCTGGGAACTTTGAAACCTAGACGTATCTTAAATAGTTTTTGTTCCAAACATATTAAAAGTTGTTTTGTAAACACTGAACCAAAAAAATTGTTTTTGTGACCCAAGTGGGACTGCCCCCTTAATGTTAAACGTTAAATAAAAACATACATAAGATCAGGAAGACACAAAAATAAAACTTTGATCATTACCTTATCAAGATGTGGACGTGTCGGGCCAGTAATTAATTTGTCCTGCAAACTAAAAAACAGCAAGACTTAAAACCGTCGCTGCAAAGCACGGACGAGGAGTAATCTGTTACATCAGCACAAGATACGGGGCAGTGATGAATAATGCATATCCGGGAAGGGAAAGAACAATATTTAATAAACCGCATTGAACCATTCATAATACGCATGTTTTTGTCATTTAATACACGTTGTGGTGGTGACACTCAACTAAGGAAAGCCATAAACACACCTCTCTTCCACAGCAATGTCACAATCAACATATATACCCAGACCAATCCTGAGCTCAGTTTTTCCAATGCAGAAATCCATTATGCTATGGGGGCTATTACACTTCAGATTAAAAGTCAGAATATAAAGAACTTTTTTATATTAAAATTGGCATGTTGCATTGCAAAACAAAAAACATTACGTCCCTTCTCTAAATGTGTAAAGCGGTGATGTCAAACCTCCAAAAAATAAAGGACCACAAAATGTCGTTTATATGGGACAGTTCTGAATTCTATATATAGCCCAGGTCCCCCTTTGTCCCCTTATCTCCCGGTGCGGCTGCGACTGGCAGCGGAGGCTGGGGCAAGTACCGGTGGCGTGCGGGGGAGAGCTGCGGCAGGTAGAGGGGCGCATGCGCAGAGAGAGGCGGCCATTATGCAAAGGTGCGCATGTGCATTGCATAGCGCGAGCGGCGGCCATGTTGAGAATAGGCTCCGCGAGGGACTACAACCCCCAGCAGCCACTGGGGCGGCCACATCACATTGGGTGAAACAGCCAATAGGGCTGCAACAAATCCCTGCACCAGAAGGATACATTTTGGCACGCTGAAACCGCGGGCTCAGTCGGAGCTGGGACACGGAAGGGTGAGGGTGTGTTCAGGGTGTCAGGGGCCCCTGATCTAGGCCAGAGACCCCCTTGTAGGCCCCGACTATAACATAGATTGTGGTTACTTCAGGGACAGCCCGTCATTGCCCCCGTCTATGTAGTATGTATAGTGTCAGGGACACAGCAGCAATGCCGCGCAGTGATTGCGGCCTATGGTCTGGGACCAGACCATCCACACAAGGTATAGAGACTCTCTTCATGGTGGGACACTTCAGCTGTAGTCCACCCCACTTAGAGGCGGGCGTCATCGACGACGGTGCGGGACAGACGGGCCCCTTTCATAAGTCAGCGGTACCGGGTGCTGGAGCGCCCGGCAGGTATCACAGACAACACTCTTACTGTGGGCAGCGCTGTCTCACACACTTTGGGTGGGAGTGACAATTGTGGGCTGGACACTGGTGCCCCTGCACCCAAGTAAAGCAGAGATACTCCGTAGGTATATGTACATACAGTACATATATATTGTGGTTGTATTGCATTCTCTATGTTACAAGTATGTGTCAGTAAATATTGTTATACCATACTAGTGTGTATTACTGGGCATATTGTCTAGGGAGGTTCTAACCCACTTTGTGAGGATCCTTTCCAGGTGGAGGCGCTGTTGGCATACACGTCAAGTACACCCCAGGCTCCCTGCAGTGGAGGATCAGGCCGCCTGTGAGCCATCAGGTAAAGCAGTGCACGTAGTTACCCTAGACACGGGGAAAGGGGGCTGCATATCAGTGAGACTTCATGGAAGCATATGGGAAAGAACCAAGCTACCCTGAAAACTGCTGAGCCCTTGAACAGAACCCCATTCTGTAAGTTATAGCGCAGTGTTGCAAGTAGTACATAAAATTAATCTTTGATGCATGGCCACTGTTTTCCTTGGCATAGGGACAGCCTTACTTTTTCTACCAGTATGTAAGCTTGGAAATATATATTTTTTTACGTCATGCGGTCTCATCTTCATTATACTACTGGGCAATATGTTGGCACATTTGAAAGAAATTATAACTACAAGGCTTACACTGGGTAAAGTTTACCCTTCTCACATTGTGTAGGGTTGTGACACTTGTTTTCTTGTCTCCCTTATCCAGGCACTAGAAGCCTTTACAAACATTCCTTCAGTGCAAGTCTTCTTCACAGGTGCCCCAGCAGATGTAACACATGTTGTTGTCACTAATCACTATTGCTCTAATCCAATCTTGTATACTGCCAAGTCTTAGAAGGGAGAAAAGCCTTTCAGAACATCCCTGCAACTCTGCATACATTAACTGAATGAGAGCACTTACCTAGGGTATTGTTACATCATTTAAGACATCTTTTTGAAAGATTTAAATTAAGGGCCTAACACAATACTGTACGTAGAATGCCACGGAATGGGATCTGGAATTATCACTCTTATTCTGAGAAGACATTTTTAGAACTTGTAAAAGGAGTGCTGCAGCAATTCCAGCAGTGTTATTAGAGCAGAACACCAAGGTAATTCTGTGGGAAATGGAGAATTAATCCTGTAAATAAATATTTTAAACCCCTTTTACTGCCAGAGGGGACCCTCTTTTGTACACACGCACACACACAAACAATGTGTATGCACAGATATATACATAATGATAGAAATATATGTGTGTATATCTTTATTTATATAGCCCCATTAATGTACATAGCGCTTCACAGCAGCCTACAATCATACAAACACACACACACACAGTTATGGTGGCTGAAAAATGTGACAAAAAACCTCCACTGTTGGCATATAGCCAATAAAGAATATCACTTGTGAGCCCATGCACATGTCTTAGACAGATCTGCAACCCTGCCTTTCAACCATTATCACCTAGCATACAGTGCTTCCACTGCAGCAAGGGATTCTGGGAGATGACATGCAAATGAGTACACAATCTGTTTTTGCATCTAATCCCATGCTGTGCTTAAAAGCTCTGTGAACAGCAGAGCATTTGCTTATATGGGTTCCATGTAAAAATGGATTTCAGGCAAAATGTGACACTTTGTGTGCTCATTTGCATGTCATGTCCCAGAATCCCTTGCTGCAGTGGAAGTACTGTATGCTAGATGATAATGGTTATTATATATATATACACACACAATTTGGAATCAATAAATGGGGCGGGTAATTTAACCCCGAGTGTTGGTGGTGTTTAATCCTCCATAACGGACTAAATAAAATTCATGAGCAGTCAATAATGAGCCTTTCGCAGGGGGAATGGCGACCAAATATCGTCTAACAGATTACATCCTTGTCAATTGAAGCACAGACTCAGCTGCAGGAGGGGGTAGGGGGAGACATGGATGACTTCAAAACAAAACATCTGCAAGGGGTAAATTGGTAACAGTAGGCATGAAAGAAGGGAAGGAAAGTGTGTGTGTGTAGACAAGCTGCTGGTGTGAATGAGACACTGCAGGGGTTGCAGCAGAAACTGTGTCAAGTTTAATCCCTCGCAGCTGGTTCATCTTGAATGGATTGCTTTAGCTATTTAGTACTCGCACTAAAAGCAAATCCGTGCTTAAGGAGGAATCAAAGGTCCTTTATTAAATAGTTCATTAAACGGTGGTACCTCACACACACAAACACACACTACAATCACCACCCTGGAAATGTTACAGCTACTCCACCATTCACACAGATCAGTTGGAGTGGGATGCAGCTGTTGGCATTCGCATAAAGACTGTAAGTAATAGGTGAAGTAAGAGACAAAAAGAGAGCAGAAGTTTTAGCCCAGAACAGAACAAAAAAAAGTGAAGTAATATACCTTTCACATATGCCACACAGAATTTACATTGTTCTTCTTCCGGCATGGCAGTGTATGAGAGATATACATATGGGCCATATTTAATAAGCGGTTCTATTCCGTAAGATAGGGGTGGCGCAAACTGGGGGGGGGGGGGATTTTTTGGGGGGCGCGGCGGTTGCAGAGGTCCTGCGCTTTCCCTCATGGCATTTAAATTAAATGACCAGTGACCGCTCCAGGCCTCTGTAACTAACTTACCTCCTCTCTCCGACGCGCCTCCATGGCAATGCGGCGGGGATCATGCGACGAGACATCACGTCTTTGATTCATGCAATGTCTTATATATAAAGTATACCCTGTTCACTTACGTAACTGTATTTGCAACCATGTATTATTTGTCATCTTAACTCTGTGCCCAGGACATACCTGAAAACGAGAGGTAACTCCCAATGTATTACTGCCTGGTAAAACATTTTATAAATTAATAAAATGTACAAGTCTCTCCTTCTGGATGAGAGGAGGCGATTAGGATGCAATGTTTTTGTTTTTTTCAGGCTGGTGGAAAATAGGAGGAGGTTTACAAAAGCAGGTCATGTAAACGAAAAAAAGAAGAAGAGGTTATTTATGAGAATCATTTATATTTTTCTGCAAAGAACTTGCGTGAGAATAAATACATTTAAAAAAAAGAAGAATTGCGTGAAAGAAATAGCTTCGGAATGAGACACAAAAGAGCAAAGAAGAAATGAAGTTTCTGAAAGATAGACATATATTTGATTTAACTCATTGGTTAGGGTATAGCAAACAACTTTTTAATATTGAAATTACGTTGTGTTTTTTTTTTTGTTTGTTTGTTTTTTATACAGTACCTTCTCCCACATGAGCTGTCAAAAGCGTGCAAATCCAAGATTTCCACAAGGTCAACCCTAGAAGAGAAAGACATATGTATATTATTAAATATCCAGTGCTGAGCAACGTTTTCAGCCCTAGCAGAGAACATTATAAAATTGCTGATACATTCTATGAAATAGCCAGCAAAGGCCTTTATTTCAATTTCATCATTTCAAGAATTGTTCCCATGCATTGGTGCACATGCTTGACTTTTAAATCTTATTGAAGTGTGCTGATCGATAGATGACAAATCCTGAAATACCTGTGAATTGGAATATAACTAGGTGCCAACCAGCATTGATATGTCAGTTAGGGTTGGGCAATCACAAAAATAAAAAAAGTTTATCCCCATACGAATACAAAGAAATTTATCGTGATAGATAGATATATCTGTTCAGGGCAAAGTAATCCTCTGTAGAGGTGCTGCATTCCCCATTTACTTTTGTAGCTCTGCCTCTTGTAAGCAGTGGCATGACTTCCATGGCGGATTTCAACCATAACCACTGGGTTAGTGCATTTCCAGTGTGTGCAGTGGTAAACACCCAGCCTACAATAGTCAGGTATAAAGGATCCTCCATAACATAAGGATTAATGGTTTTGGTAAATGAGATGAAAAGTGAAAACAGCTGATCGATTAGTGGTGAAGCAATAATAAAAACAAGTTTCTTTAACTTATAAAAGCTACATAGATTCAGGTCTTCCTATCCATTTGACCAAACTTGGCAGGTACAGTACCAAGATCTCCAGATGCAGTGGTAAGAAAACGTTTGTGAACCACTTATATTAAAATCTAATACATTTTAGATTTGAAATATGTGAAAATTCTAATAACAGATAACCTGATCAATCAAATTACACAAAAACATGATACTTTTTCAACATTTATTTATCCACAAATTATTCAACATTCAATATCCATGTGTGAAAAAGTATGTGAACCTTTAGATTCAGTACCTCGTAGCAACCCCTTAAGCAGCAATGACTTCAACTAAGCACTTCCTGTAACTGTTGGTCAGTCCCTCACATCAACTTTTAGGAATTTTGGACCATTCCTCCTTACAGAACTGCTTCAACTCAGTGCCATTTTAGGGCTTCCTTGCATGGACTGCTCACTTTGAGTCCTGCCACAACATTTCGATGGGGTTATGGTCTGGACTTTGACTAGGCCATTCTAAAATATGGAATTTCTTCTTCTGTAGCCATTTTTCTGTAGATCTGCTTGTATGTTTAGGATCATTGTCTTGCTGCATGACCCACTTTCGCTTAAGCTCACGGACGGATGACCTCATATTCTCCTCTAGAATCTTCAGATACAATGCAGAATTCATGGTTCTGTTAATGATGGCAGGTTGTCCAGGGCCTGAGTCAGTAAAGCAGCCCCAAACCTCCATGCTTGGCAGTTCACCGTGATTGGTGCTCAAACATAATGTTTCTCATTGAGGCCAAAAAGTTCTACCTATGACTCATCTGTCTAGACCAGCGCTGCGCAATTTTTCTTGCTCGCGCCCCCCCCCCCCCCCCCCTCCTGCTTCCCTCTCTTCTCGCGACCCCCCCCCCCTCCCTTACCTCCTCTCCCGGCGTCAAATTACGTCGTTGCCATGAGAAGGTGAGTAAAGTTGCAGAGGCGTCAAGCGATCCCCCGGCATTAATTTAAATGCCTTGGAGGAAAGAGCGCGGGGCCTCTGCAACTGCTGTTCTTGGAGAGATTTTGGTAGGACGACTGTCCTGGAACAAGATTGTTTATTTTTCTGTATTTTTCCTGCTCTCAGGCAGCCAGCCCTCCCCAACTAAAGTTACGTGTTTTTCCTGGCCCTGAAGCAGCCAGAGCTGTGTATATTGCAACATAATTGTTACAAGTAATCCCCTTCTGCACCGTCTCCAGTCAGTCGCCCTGGCAATCTCCCAATGCTCATATTTGAGATTGGTTTAGTCCTCTCCCCCTGCTTTATCTGCATATTGCTATGCCCCTTAGTGTGTTCCTGTCTGACAGGAAAGTGTGTTCCCTCTTTTCCCACAAGCAGCCAAAGTGAGTAGACATCTTCCACTGTTCCCTTAGAAAGGAAATCCTTTTTACCTTCCCCTCAGAGAAGCACTTCCACATAGCAGGACACCTTCCTATCATAGGTTATTCTCCTGACAAGAGAAATCTGCTATTACAATCCACATACAAGAACTTTTATACTTCTGTTAACTCCTTCAATAAAGTTGAAGAAAATAGAAGGACTTTGTGTGCTTTAAAAGGGGACGAGTTAAGTTACATGGACTTACTCACATGCTACATATGAGCCTGGGTCCAGAATAGTAAAAAGGATACTTGTGCTTAGGGATCCAGCACAGAAAGCTCCAGTTTCTACAGCCATACTGCTGGGAAGCAAACTGCATACTACAGCCTTTCTGGAAGATCAGATACTGCACTACAGCTCCAAACAGCTACACAGCAAACAGCTTTATACAGCTACACAGAGCAACAGCTACACAAAAGCAAACAGCTATATACAGCTACACAGAGCAGTGCATTATACACAGCACCATCACTCTCCTATCCTGCCTAAGTCCACACTCTGCACATCTACACAGTGAGGTACAGCCATCACACCTACCCCCGTGCATGTCCCCACGGCTAGGGCTACCAAAGGCCACGCCACCAGACATCCACCAGGACACCTAGTGATTCAGAATAGTTTCCACACCACTTCTCAGCAGCACGTCAGACTACGCGTTTCTTCTGAATCACTAGGTGATCACGCGTGATCCCCTGAATCGCTACGCCAGAGGAGTGAGTACTCCACCCTAAAGATTGGGAACTTTCCTGACTAGGAACGATGCGGGCCTGGTTCTGGTTGCCGGAGGACTCTCTAAGCAGTGACACCCATTCGGGAGTACTCGTGACGAGGTGATCCTTTGGAGCAGAGCTGTACAAGTGGAGCAGTTTCCTGGTTTAAGATGGGGCATGAGTTTTACTCATAACATGCACAAAAACTTCGGATGTTTGTGAGTTTTTACTTGTCTATGTTCAAGACCATTACATTTTTATCAACGTTATCACACCAGGATCGGGAGCATCTTCTCTTTCTCTCTTTCTATATATAATAAAGAGCTTGAGGTCAGCTCCTTGTGACCCTTGGCAAATCACTTTAACTAACTGTGCCTCAGGCAAACAAAATATAGGATGTAAAACTATGGGACAGGGACTCGTGTCTGCAAAAATGCTATATACAGTGCTGCGCACACCGTCAGTGCCATGCAAGAACAAACAATTAATATTATTAATATTCTCCATATCCCAATCTGAAAAGAGTTAATGTAAATACCTAGATGGACGCGAAGCTAAGTGACTTCTCTTCACTCAATGCATGAAATATATATATATATATATATATATATATATATATATATATATATATATATATATATAGTGCTAGTTAAGAACATGCTGCTTCAATGAAGAGACTTGAATACAGAGAGCTACAGCATAATAAGCATAATAATAAACATACATAAACATAATAATAAACATACATATGCACTTGGAAGAGGATTCTCTGCCCAACAGACCGACATTCATAGAAAATCATAGTGAATCCTAGACGTTTCCTATGCTTAAAGCTGCAGTTCAGTCAATATCCTGCATGTGTGTTTTGAAGTGAAACTTCTTTAGTGGCACCTATTCTGATGGAGTAAAACGGGAGAGTTGGGGGGGAAATGTGAAACGGAAGTGACGTCATGGCTTCCCCCCCCCCTCCCCCCGCATCTACTGTGACCTGCGGCGGCGGCGGCGATAGCCGCCGGCGCCGCTCCTAACAGCCACCGCTCCCCCCCACACACACCCACACACCTGCTGTGACATGCGGCGGCGATAGCCGCCGGCGCCGCTCCTAACGGCCGCTGTTACCCCCGCACGTCAGCTGCCATGGGTATAGCAAGATGGCTGCCGCAGAGCTTCCGGTGCTAGAATGAAAGGTGTAGCAAGCGCGGGGATTTTAAATCAGACTCAGTGAGCCGCTGCTCAGCCTCTCACCTCCCTCCCCTTCCCTGTGTCCCGCTGACTGAGCGCTGCCGGGGCCAGAGGAGAGGAGCCCAGGGATCATGGAGGGTAACCGAGAGGAAGCAGAGCAGTGTGTCGCTGACATGCTGAATTGCCGATGGACAGGAAGGGAGGAGGGAGGAGGGAGGAGGGAGGAGGGAGGAGGGAGGACCTGGCAACGATGTCCACATTAAAGGATATCAAAAGGAAGAATAGGCTGGGGAGAGGGACATCACATTGAAAACATCACAGTCCTAGTGATTCTGTGTGTGTGCAGTGAGTAGCAGGACAGGGCAGAAGTGGATGTGCATTCCCTGCCCTTGCAGCCAGCCGTTCAGTGCCTGTGTGTGTGTATGAATAAGGTACAGTCAGTGTCAAATGCTGCTTCTGATGGTGAGATATAGCTGCATGCAGCTCCTGGTGTTCTATGCTCTCTGCTAATATGCACTGAAGGAACCATCCAGACTGGCATGAGCCTTCAGCAGAACAATTAAAGACTGTCAAAACAGGACACACTAAACACTGGAAATCTCAGTGCTAGTAAATACTCAGGGATAAGGAAATAGCAAGGTATCTGTATGACAAATCTCAACTGTCAACCCAAATGAAATATAACATTCTTCTGTGTACTGGAAATATCTGATCTATACAAAGTCAGCAATATATCAGATTGTAAAATGCAGTGGTCACAGTACTAATACAACCTCAGTGGTGCTGTGCTTGACTGCAAGAGAGAGCACAGTTATTTGAGCAAAGGACACTATAATAATGGTACTAATTTTACAAACATGGTGTATTCATGCAGAATATAAAGGGTGAGACTATTTGTAAAACACATCTCAGTCACACGCACGCACAGTCACACACACACACAGTCACCCGCACAGTCACACGCACCCGCAGTCACACTCACAGTCACCCGCACACGCACACTCAGTCACACGCAGTCACACACACAGTCACCCGCACACTCACAGTCACCCGCACACTCACAGTCACCCGCACACTCACAGTCACCCGCACACTCACAGTCACCCGCACACTCACAGTCACCCGCACACTCACAGTCACCCGCACACTCACAGTCACCCGCACACTCACAGTCACCCGCACACTCACAGTCACCCGCACACTCTCAGTCACCCGCACACTCAGTCACCCGCACACTCAGTCACCCGCACACTCAGTCACCCGCACACTCAGTCACCCGCACACTCAGTCACCCGCACACTCACAGTCACCTGCACACTCACAGTCACCCGCACACTCAGTCACCCGCACAGTCACCCGCACAGTCACCCGCACACTCACCCGCACACTCACCCGCACATGCAGTCACCCGCACATGCAGTCACCCGCACACTCACCCGCACACGCAGTCGCAGTCACACGCAGTCGCAGTCACACGCACACACAGTCACCCGCACAGTCACACGCACCCGCAGTCACACTCACAGTCACCCGCACACGCACACTCAGTCACACGCAGTCACACACACAGTCACCCGCACACTCACAGTCACCCGCACACTCACAGTCACCCGCACACTCACAGTCACCCGCACACTCACAGTCACCCGCACACTCACAGTCACCCGCACACTCACAGTCACCCGCACACTCACAGTCACCCGCACACTCTCAGTCACCCGCACACTCAGTCACCCGCACACTCAGTCACCCGCACACTCAGTCACCCGCACACTCAGTCACCCGCACACTCAGTCACCCGCACACTCAGTCACCCGCACACTCACAGTCACCTGCACACTCACAGTCACCCGCACACTCAGTCACCCGCACAGTCACCCGCACAGTCACCCGCACACTCACCCGCACACTCACCCGCACATGCAGTCACCCGCACATGCAGTCACCCGCACACTCACCCGCACACGCAGTCGCAGTCACACGCAGTCGCAGTCACACGCAGTCGCAGTCACGCTCAGTCAACCGCACACTCAGTCACCCGCACACACGAGGAATTCACACTTAGTGCAAATAGCTAATACAGGCGTGTGTGCAGAGCACACGCATTCTAAGTCAAATTTATTTGCGTTTGGTCAATTAAATTGTATTTTGATTTTTAATTAAAACATCACCAACACAAATACAATTTCTGTGACAAAAGTCAAAGAAGTTTCACTTACTATGCGCGTGCACAGCACACACAGCTTTTTTCTCCAACTGTACTGTACATGTTGTTCTGTTAATTACATTTTTTTTTTTAATAAATCAGTTCTGTAGTAAGAAAAAATACTTTTAGCATTTTCTGTTTTTAAAAAAACAACTTTGAAAGACCAATTTTCTTGTATTCTATATTAACAGCCATTTGCTAAGGCACTGCCCCTTCATGTCCTGTCACAAGCCCTGGCACACCCCTTTGTCAGCCCTGCCCTCCCTCTAGCACTTGTCAGTGCAGGAGTGCTTATGAATATTCATGAGCTTCCACTGACAGACAAGCAGATAATAAACAAATCCCAGCTTTTAATATGTCACCAAATTTCGACCTATCAATACATGGAGAACGAATTGACCAGCAGCTATACAGTTCTTTAGGTAATTAGAGATTGCACACATGAAACGATTGAAGTAAAAAAATAAATGTAAAAAAATAAAAAATAAAAAAGACTGAACTGCAGCTTTAATTGAGAAAAGGGTCCTAAAGTGCATTTGCCCACATCATTCATCAAGCACATTTGGGACAATAGGATTGACAAACTAAGGAGGCCATTTTTGCTCGATAGTGAATTCCCAGCAGACCTAAGAAGCAGTTAGAGAGAAAATATAAACCCCTACATTACTATTATTAACAAGGACAATGATTATTGCAATAAAGATTAAACAAAAGTAAAAACTAAAAACAAAAAAGGACTTTAGACCTAAATAACGTATATGAGATCATTTATGAAGCAATATTAATATTGTTTCTGCTATGATGTAAATTCAACAGGGCAAGAAGGAAGGGATTCCCTTAGAAGGAAAAAAGGAAATGAAACCATAACAAAGGCAGTGGCTTGTCTGCTACAGGTACTTGCAACTCTTTGCAGGAGCATTGTACACGGGAACTGCAGGAAATGCAGCAGTCCACTGACTTAAAAAAAAATTACAAAATGAACAAATTATTTCCTAACCTGTGTGTTACTGGAATCATTGCAACATTCATTCTCTGCTGATCACAAGCTATGTTTTGTTACAGAATCAGCAAAATGATACAGTGAGCATTACACAAGTAGCTTATTTTACTCAAATGCATTTTCCGTCAATCGAGCTACAGAGCAGTTATTAAAGATTCCCCATTTTTAATTGCATAACTATGTAGTTTATGTTTTCAAATGTAAACTATAATCCTCTGTTTCATTGAAAAAAAATCTCCGTCAAATTTTCTGTCACCCTTCCTGTCTCAAAAAAAAAAAAGTTGAAAGGCAGAAGAGGAAAGTGACAAGCCTGCCGTTAGTTAGATATAAAAAAAAAAAAAAAAATAGAGAATTAGGTCCAGCCACTTGGGATGCCCCTGCAAGGGGTCTAAAGTAAAGTATAAATATCAAAGATGGGTGCTAAGAAAAAAATTCCAGTCAAGTCCAGTCAAGGAATAGTTGGATGCTACCATGACTTTTTAAAGTCATTAAAATATCCTTTTTTGTTAACTATTGAATTGTCCTTATTTTTGGTGTGCTTGACTTTATATTTTTTCGTTAGAGAAATATATATATATATATAAAAAACATAATACTGAGTTAAGTTATGGTGAGTAAAAAAAGTGACAAAAACCCTCCACAGGAAAGCAAATATGCAAATATAGCTGTATGCTCATCTGCATGTCTTAGGCAGGTCTGCAACCCCGCCTTTCCCCATTATCACCCAGCATACAGCACTTCCACTGCAGCAAGGGATTCTGGGAAATGACATGCAAATGAGCACACAGTGTCACTTTTTGCCTCAATAACCATTTTTAACATGGTTCCCTATAGGCTTAAGCTTGCTGCATGGTCACAGCTTTGAGCACAGCCAGGGTTAAGGTGCATACCCAGAAAACCACCCACAGACAGCTGTCTGTGGGTGGTTTTCTGGGTATGCACCTTAACCCTGGCTGTGCTCAAAGCTGTGACCATGCAGCAAGCTTAAGCCTATAGGGAACCATGTTAAAAATGGTTATTGAGGCAAAAAGTGACACTGTGTGCTCATTTGCATGTCATTTCCCAGAATCCCTTGCTGCAGTGGAAGTGCTGTATGCTGGGTGATAATGGGGAAAGGCAGGGTTGCAGACCTGCCTAAGACATACAGATGAGCATACAGCTATATTTGCATATATATATATATATATATATATATATATATATATATATATATACAGTGGTTGACAAATCACCAAAAAATCTACTCGCCACACAAAAAAATCTACTCGCCACCTAGTACCAAACGTGTGCTGCTTGGGCCAATATTTACTCGCCCGGGGGTTAAATCCACTCGCCCGGGGCGAGCAAATGTATAGGTTTGTCGAACACTGTATGTATGTATGTATTATATATATATATATATATATATATATATATAATATTTCTCTAACGAAAAAATATAAAGTCAAGCACACCAAAAATAAGGACAATTCAATAGTTAACAAAAAAGGATATTTTAATGACTTTAAAAAGTCATGGTAGCATCCAACTATTCCTTGACTGGACTTGACTATATATATATATATATATATATATATAGAGTGTTCGACAAATCAGCCAACAATCTACTCGCCGAACAAAAAAAAATCTACTCGCCACCTAGTTCCGCCCCCAACCCTAGTCCCACCCCCAACCCTAGTCCCACCCCCAACTATATAAATAAAATACATTTAATAAATTCCTTTTCAGAACAACATTAGTTTTTGACATAAATGTATTTATTGTATTACATTATACTACAATTAGTCCTTGTTGTGTGTGTGTGTGTGTGTGTGTGTGTGTGTGTGTGTGTGTGTGTGTGTGTGTGTGTGTGTGTGTGTGTGTGTGTGTGTGTGTGTGTGTGTGTGTGTGTGTGTGTGTGTGTGTGTAAATGTTGGATCTAGAAATAAAAGCCACAGGTGAATGACTAGTTTCCTGAACCCCTTAATCAGTGTCTGGACGTCCCCGCTTCACAATATCTAAAGCAACAATCCCGCCTGGGATCTTACCTGATCCGCAGTCCCTCAATGTCCAGGTACCTCATTCCCGCAATGTTATAAGTTGGAGGGGAGGTGTTCCCTACCTGTCTTCTGGGTTAGGGGGGATTCCGATGTCTCCCGTCTGAAGCTTGAGAGTCAGATCTGGAAGAAAGCAGTATAGGTTATTTTGGTGTAGTATAGGACAGTTAAGATATATAGGGTAAATAAGATATCCAGATACAGAGAGGGGAGAGAGACCAGAGACGGGGGAGAGAAAGAGAGAGAGGGGAGGCGGGGGAGACCAGAGAGGGGAGGCGGGGGAGACCAGAGAGAGGGGAGGCGGGGGAGACCAGAGAGAGGGGAGGCGGGGGAGACCAGAGATAGGGGAGGCAATGGGAGACCAGAGAGAGGGGAGGCAATGGGAGACCAGAGAGAGGGGAGGCAATGGGAGACCAGAGAGAGGGGAGGGAGGGGAGACCAGAGAGAGGGAAGGCGGGGGAGACCAGAGAGAGGGGAGGCGGGGGAGACCAGAGAGAGGGGAGGCGGGGGAGACCAGAGAGAGGGGAGGCGGGGGAGACCAGAGAGAGGGGAGGCGGTGGAGACCAGAGAGAAGGGAGGCGGGAGAGACCAGAGAGAGGGGAGGCAATGGGAGACCAGAGAGAGGGGAGGCAATGGGAGACCAGAGAGAGGGGAGCCAAGGGGAGACCAGAGAGAGGGGAGGCGGGGGAGACCAGAGAGAGGGGAGGCGGGGGAGACCAGAGAGAGGGGAGGCAGGGGAGACCAGAGAGAAGGGAGGCGGGGGAGACCAGAGAGAGGGCAGGCGGGGGAGACCAGAGAGAGGGGAGGCGGGGGAGACCAAAGAGAGGGGAGACCAGAGACGGGGGAGACCAGAGAAAGGGGAGATGGGGGAGACCAGAGAAAGGGGAGACGGGGGAGACCAGAGAAAGGGGAGACGGCGTGACTGACTGGAGGGGGGGGGTGACTGACTGACTGGGGGGGTGACTGATGGGGGGTACCTCTGGTGTCACACACATTCTCCCATATATACACACACACATTCTCCCATATGCACACACACACATTCTCCCATATACACACACACACATTCTCCCATATACACACACACACACACACACACACACATTCTCCCATATACACACACACACACACTCTCCCTCTCTCTACACACACAGGGGGGGCGGGGAAGAGGAAAGGCCGCGACCAGCACCATCACCACCACGCTACCCTCCCCCCAAACGCCCCCTGACACGGGGACCGGGGGGAAGCGGGGACCTGGGGGGACATCCCCGCTCCATCTCCCGCCCCCTGACATGGGGACCGGGGGGGAAGCGGGGACCTAAGGGGACATCCCCACTCCCATCTCCCGCGGGCTGACACGGGGATCGGGGGGAAGCGGGGACCTGAGGGACGTCCCCGTTCCCATCTCCCGCCCTGCGGGCTGACACGGTGGGAGTGCTGGGGACAGGAGAACACCCCCGCTACACCTCCATAACTGCGGGCAGCGAGAGTGCCGGGGACAGGAGGGAAGGCACAGAGAGTACTTACTGTGTCCTAAATGGAAAAATAATGGCTGCTTGTTAGGGGAGGCTCATATACAGCCTGGCCGCACGCCCACAAAGCCTGGGAGAGTGTGCCAATCAGCAGTCAGGTAGGGTGAGTTTTTTTTTTTCAGCGCGAGCAGGGAAAATTTAAAAAAACAAAGACGTGTGCTGTTTGGGTCAATAAGAGCTCGCCCAGATGTTAAATCCACTCGCCCCGGGCGTGCAGATGTATAGGATAGTCATTGCAGCTTATTATTGGTGGCGATACTCCAACACACAGAGGGCCTTGCCTGTTCTGGCATGCTGATTGTTTCGCGTCTCTTTCGCTGCTTCACCCAACGCACATAACCCAATAGTTCCTTCCTTTCCGTAGTAAAGATTTTCCTTTGGTTACTTGGAGAGGGCAAACAGTTCTGTTGGCAGCAGCTGGAATTATTAGATGCTCAGCAACACTTCGGATTTCTAATCTCCAAGTAGAAGAGATTTCCGAGCACTGGATATGTGTGTGTGTGTGTGTGCTCCTCGTTCGTTTCGATTTCCATTGTGGCATGTTCATTGTCAGAGCGGGATCCCCAACAGAACATGCTGCTTTAATAAGTAGCCCGCCTTTCATGTAGCCCTCTGCCTCCAGCTTTTCTTAAACACCAGGCAGAATGTTATTGAAAGAAGGCTATAGTGAAGCATTAAGCACATTGATTAAAAAGGTCCAACAAAGCCTCAAAAACAACATGAAAGTAATCCGTGTAAACCAACATGACAGTCACAACATAGAGGCATAAAGTCTGTGTAACCGCAGGCTCTGCTTTAGCAACTAGTGGCAAGTGGTAGACACCATTGTAAGCAGGATACACCAGGGATAACATTGCAGCAGCCATTCAAATATGATTTTCGTTTTTGAGACCAGCATTACTGTTCTTCATAGATGAAATTATAGTGTGCAAAAAGCTTCCACACTTCGTCACATGTTGCATTTGATGAGCCTTTGGATATCAGTGAGGTTGACAGTGATATCAATGGTGATTTATTATGAGAATATATATATATTATATATAATATATTATATATATAATGAGAATTATATATATATATATATATATATATATATCATGTGAAAAAGAAAGTACACCCCCTTTGAATTCCATGGTTTTACATATCAGGACATTAAAACAATCATTTCTTCCTTAGCAGGTCTTAAAATTAGGTAAATACAACCTCAGATGAACAACAACACATGACATATTACACCGTGTCATGATTTATTTAACAAAAATAAAGCCAAAATGGAGAAGCCATGTATGAAAAACTAAGTACACCTTATAGAACCACCTTCATCAGCAATAACTTGAAGTAATCATTTTCTGTATGACTTTATCAGTCTCTCACATGATGAATTTGGCCCACTCTTCTTTACAACGTTGTTTCAGTTCATTGAGGTCTGCGGGCATGTGTTTATGCACAGCTCTCCTAAGGTCCCGCCACAGCATTTTAATCGGGTTGAGGTCTGGAATTTGACTGGGCCATTGCAACACCTTAATTCTTTTCTTTTTCAGCCATTCTGTTGTAGATTTGCTGGTATGCTTGGGATCATTGTCCTGTTGCATGACCCAATTTCGGCCAAGCTTTAGCTGTCGGACAGATGGCCTCACATTTGACTCTGGAATACTTTGGTATACTGGGGAGTTCATGGTCAACTCAATGACTGCAAGGTTCCCAGGTCCTGTGGCTGCAAAACAAGCCCAAATCATCACCCTCCACCGTGCTTGAAAGTAGGTATGAGGTGTTTGCGCTGATATGCTGTGTTTGGTTTTTGACAAAGGACATTGTTCCAGAAGTCTTGTGGTTTGTTCAGATGCAACGTTGCAAACCTAAGCCATGCTGCCATGTTCTTTTTAGAGAGAAGAGGCTTTCTCCTGGCAACCCTTCACAACAAACCATACTTATTCAGTCTTTTCATAATTGTACTGTCATGAACTTTAACATTTAACATGCTAACTGAGGCCTGTAGAGTCTGAAATGTAACTCTTGGGTATTTTGCAATTTCTCTGAGCATTGCACAGTCTGACCTTGGGGTGAATTTGCTGGGACGTCCACTCCTGGGAAGATTGGCAACTGTCTTGAATGTTTTCCACTTTTGAATAATCTTTCTCACTGTAGAATGATGGACTTTAAATTGTCTGGAAATGGCCTTATAACCCTTCCCAGATCGATAGGCAGCAACAATTGCTTCTTTAAGATCATTGCGGATGTCTTTCCTCCTTGGCATTGTGTTAACACACACCTGAATGCTCCAAACCAGAAAACTGCTAAACCTTTGGCTTTTACAGAGGTGGTCACACTTGCTGATGTTATTACACTGGTTATTAAGAATTTATATTAGCGTTAGGGACCCCTGAATTGTGGTCTGCCGTGACGTTGGCTCAGGGGCTTACAACAATTTTGCCCAAAAATGTCAAACTAAAAGACCATTTTACTTAATAGATATTTATACATATATATTTAGGCACTGTACCGTGTATGATTTTCACTGGATGTGCTAAAACTGAGCTTTGTTTGTGTTTTATGTGCCGTCTCTGGTTTTAAATATATATTGCCATGCTCAGTAGCACTCCTCTGTGACATTCATATGCTTATATATATGTTGTGGTTATTTTGGGGGTTCAATAGGAGCTTGTTAGGTGTCCAGTATATTTTACAATTGTGTTTCAGCTAGTCCTGGCTGATTGGAGGTTGGCAACCTCCTACTTAATTTAAGCTCACCCCCTCCCACATTTAAATGGTTAAGGGCTCACTCCATAGCATCTTCCACACAGGGGAACTTGTTTGCTTGCAGGATGGTTGTGACATCTCTAATACAGAGTGCCTTTCCTGGTAATGTACAGGTTAATAAAGGCTTCAATCAGACTTAGAACTTTGCAACTAATATTGACAGATTTACTATAAATCATTCTTCCTGTTATTACACAGGTTATTAAGAATTTATATTAGCGTTAGGGACCCCTGAATTGTGGTCTGCCGTGACGTTGGCTCAGGGGCTTACAACAATTTTGGCCAAAAATGTCAAACTAAAAGACCATTTTACTTAATAGATATTTATACATATATATTTAGGCACTGTACCGTGTATGATTTTCACTGGATGTGCTAAAACTGAGCTTTGTCTGTGTTTTATGTGCTGTCTCTGGTTTTAAATATATATTGCCATGCTCCGTAGCACTCCTCTGTGACATTCATATGCTTATATATATGTTGTGGTTATTTTGGGGGTTCAATAGGAGCTTGTTAGGTGTCCAGTATATTTGATGATCAATTAATCAAGGGCATTAGATTAGCAGCACCTGTCTGCTACTTAGCATCTTAATTCCTATGTTAGCAGTAAGGGTGTAATTAGTTTTTCACACATAGCTTTTCTATTTTGGTTTTATTTTTGTTAAATAAATCATGACACGGTGTAATATGTCATGAGTTATTGTTCATCTGAGGTTGTATTTACCCAATTTTTAGACCTGCTAAGGAACAGATGATTGTTATTATGTCCTGATATGTAAAACTATGGATGTATGTAAAACCATCAGGCTCACTTATACCAATTGCAGCAACGAAACAGCTTGTATGGAGTCATGGCAAAAATATGTACAAGAGAAATACATACTGTAGTAAGATTTTTCTTTATTTTTTTAAGTAATTTATTTCTTGTTGGTTTGGACTTTAAGTCCAAACAGGTTTTCTCTGCGCAATTTGTATAACTCTGCATATAGTTCATAGAACCTCTTTCCGTGCAGACTTACATGTGAAGTTTAAATAAAGACTTTTTGGGATGCCGCTGCATGCCTTGCATAGCGGTACTCTTGCGATGGTTCACAGGGCATACACCGATTGTGGTTATACCTTTACTTATATGCACAGCTATTACATTAAAGACCATGTATAAATGTTTCATTACCTTGATCGCCGGGTTTCCAAAATTTTGACAATTCCATTGATTGACCTAAGACAGAAATAAATAAAACTAAATATACAGATGTAGCCAGCTTTATCTACAACCTGCTGCATCACGTGTGCTGGTGAGCCGCGGACCAAACGTGGAGCGATCACGGCAAAGTGTAGCGGCTGAGGAATTGCCCACCAGGATTAACACAGCGGGGGTCCCTGCTTCCCGAGTTACAGGCCCCGGTATGGGGTGCTGGTATCTCCTGCAGGTTTAATTCTCCCGCGTCATGTGACCTGGACATTTAAAACGCACAGGAGATACCAGCACCCCATACTGGGGCCTGTAACTCGAGAAGCAAGGGGACCCCAGTGCTGAAATATATGTGGTCCAGCTCTGGAGACCCCCTGCTTCAATCCTATGTTATTAAAATAAAAGCTGCGCTACCGCCTGTTAGAGGGGCGCAGAAGGAGTGACTGATTCTGTCTACTCTCACTGCACAGCTCTTCCAGGCGGATGCAGTCGGGTAGGATTCACACAACGGGAGTCCCGTTCAGAAGCAGGGACCCCTCCAGTGTTAATCCTGATGGGCAATTAGTCTGCTCACAGGGAATCCGTCAGCAAGCAGTGGTCAGGAAGTTGCAATCTGCGGTTTCCTGGAGGAATAGTCGACAATGTATTTGGCTACATCTATAGGATAAGTAAAGTCAAATGTCTACCTTTCTTCACATTTAACTGTAATTTGACCATATTTTGCCCAAAAGCCAGAATGCAGCAGTGAAAACAATCAGACTGTGGGCCAAGTGGTTCTTATCTTCCGTCAAATTCTATCTTACTTTTTTTGACACAGTGTCTCCAGCAGACAGTTGTGCTCAAGTCTAAGTCAATGGCTGAAGCAGAAGCTTAATGAGAAGAGCACAGCCATCGCAGTGGACTAGCTCGGGACCAAACCCTACATCAGCTCATATTGTGACTTTGGTCAAAATCAATTTACTTCCCTGTGCCTCGGACACAAAAATCAGATTGTAAGCTTTTCACGACAGGGATTCATGGTGTCTTAACAATTTTATGTACAGGTATGCATGTCTTTATTTATATACCGCCAGTAGTAATACACCTTTTTATCATATAAATAACAAATAATACAAACAACAGGTCATGGGAATAAGTGCTTCAGACTTAAAAGTAACATTTCGGAAGAGGAGTCCCTGCTCTGAGGAGCTTACAATCTAATTGGTGGGGTTAACGTACAAACACAGTAGGAGTCATAAGAAATATAGAATCTATTTTAATTGATCCGGACACCTGTGTCTTCCTCTTTAGTTTTGAAACTGCCACCTTTGTTTCAGTCCTGTGACTTTTGTACTCATTGATCAAAATTACATGGGTACTACTTTTGTTTTTTTCAGAACAAAGTCACGTTTTCTATTAAACTTGTAAGTTTATGCTTCAAAAACAAGCATTAACCGTCTGTTCTTTTAGCATAAATATAACAAAATCTTTTACCTCTTAATAGCCTCTCCTGAAATCAGACCACTTAGTTTATGGTGGCAATCAGACCACTGCTTTTACTCATTACATCAAAGAGAATGGACTTCAACACTGTGTATCCTGCAAGTTCAGGCCCATATATTCTATTTCACAATGTTTTTTATATTTATATCCAAGAATCTGATCTTTATCTAGGCATGAGATACATAGTAGATCACAGCAAAACTCCTCTGAACCTTGTACATCATGGGACTAAAATGGCAAAATATAACTATACACGTGCACACAAACCCCTTTTAGTGATGAGTACTACTGCTTCATGCTCAGCGCCCTATGGTTTTAGCCAATAATAATCTGTCATGATAAACCAAGACCCAGCTGGGTCTATGAAGCAATCAAGTGGAGCCCATCATTAGCCATTTCATTTACACCACCTCAGACCTTGCAGAATGATTAGCAATAAGAAAAAGGGATACAAATGATGATACAGGCATACCCCGCATTAATGTACGCAATGGGTCCAGAGCATGTGTGTAAAGTGACAATGTACTTAAAGTGAAGCACTACCTTTTTCCCACTTATCGATTCTTCGGTACAGGTAGGGAGCCGTTATTGCTGTTCAGGGCGTGCTAATAACAGGCACATGCGCAAGCTGCGGTTTGCCTTTTGGGCGAGGGGAATCAGCGCGTCACTACATAGGCGGTCTGTAGGGCAGAATAAATGTCCGTACTCGCGAAGCGAGCGTATGAACACAGGGGTATGGGGCTATTGAAAATATGTCCTTACTCGCGAGTGTCCTTGAACCGGGGTATGCCTGTACATTACAATATGTGAATTGAAGAACTTGCATCTTCTTCTGACAACTCAAATTGCCAGCTCCTTGATATATTGATGCAAAGAAATGAAATGAGAAAAGAAATGCTCCAGTTCTGATCCAAAATTGCTTTCATACATAAACCCCGCAGCTTTTAAGATGCTCGATCTCCTTAATAAAATGAACAGGTCACTCACCATGTTCTGTTACTGTATCTCAGCCTGTAAAACTGCAACAACCCTTACTTATATAAAGCAACTAGAAAAGCCACACTTTTGTATTACTTACCGGACAGAAGATCTTACTATATCCAGTTCTTGTTCTGTTGCTAGATCTGTTTTATTGATGAGTATAACATCAGCCAGTGCAACTTGCCTAAGTGATACAAATAACATGCATTAAGTAATAATTAAAATAATAATATCAATATCAAATATGTATTACTAATTGCTATGGTTTTCATTTCATTCAAAGCAAAATACTATTTCAGGTGTAGTCACTATACTGGAATAAGGTATTGTTAGTGTATGGTTCTAAATAAATATAAATACTGTATCAATAAAACATATTCACGTGTTTCACTTGTTCCACCTTTAACTATCAACAATGGCTATGAAACTTTATTTGTATATAATCAACAAAAAAAGAAGAAAAAAAATGCTGTTTTATTTTGTTTGCTGCGAGTACAAGAAAAAGTTGGAACCCATTTTTGTAACTGGGGAGTTTTACCTTGCTGCTTCATTAATAAGACCCTCTGGTTTTTCTTCCGTTAGGTGCTGGAGGGGGGGAGAAAAAAAGTGAAAAATGAAGCGTATGCAGTGTTTGCTCTGTAATTGTGGCAGTGACTGAAGATCTAGATCTTGCAATACTATATGGAGAACCAAATGCATTTCATGGATCTTGGCCAAGCATACATAGTGTAATAGTGACGCGCTGTAACTCAGAGGTTCCCAACCTGTTTTACACTGAAAATATTTGTTACTCGAACCTCATATTATTAAATCTTATCGCCCACACATCAGACTACTTCTAACAAACCTGTTTGACTGATCCCAGGCAGTATAATGTCCTGAGCTCATGGTGGGAGCACACGCTTAATAAGCCCCCCAAAGTGCACATCAGTGTGTGCAGGCAGCACGAGTGGTATAGCAGGCCTGCCGCTGTGGATGCAAAGCATTGTCGGGAGCCACTTTGTAAGCCACGCCAAGGTGTAGTTTGGGGCCTTACTAAATGTGCAGTCCCCTCCTCCCCCCCCCCAAGGGTCTCAGGAACAGACTGCACTGACTAGGATCCGTCATTTCCCATTGTTTCGCGTGAACCCCGTGGAGAAACCTCGCAAACCCCCTGTTGGGAATCACTGCCGTAGAGGGAGTATTTTATCTGACTAATATTTACTCAACAGTTTATTGGACTTGTGCAATTAGAATGAATGAAATCAGAGGAACATACAAGATTAACTTTAGGCAAGTTCCTTATCGAACTTTAAAACTTGATTACATGTTGTCCACAAACACCCCCTGACTTGCACATACAGCCGCTATCGTATTTACAGCATTGGTTAAGAGATTAGGGTTTTCATTGTTGATGTTCATTTTAATACACTGCTTTATAAATTAAATGTATGTTACCTTAAGTGGAGACTCCCAGGTTTCCAAGATAATAGGAGCTTAGTTGTGTCCGCTTGAGACACAAGAAAATAACACTAAAAGAAGGCGATATATCCAGGTGACGTTGTGCACAGGACTGAGACTGACCCCGGAGGCCTCATCTCTCTTGCCTGGTGGTAAAGACCCCAAATATTTTGAAAACTAAGGGGTCCCCGGTGGTAGAGGGGCACTAATAAGCTCCAGGGGGCCCCCACAGTCTACGTAATATAAAAAAGGACAGTGGGGACTGCTCCTTTAACTCTACCTTTGTCAGAGCAGTTTACTACAGAGTCCAATGTCATCCCTGCCCTATATGGAGAACTGTATTTAGCTACTAGCAGTTTAAATACAAATACACATATGTCCATTATATAAACCGCCATGTTTTGTTTGAATTGGTTATGTTACTTTGCAAGGGCCAATATCTAAAGGCAACATATTATTTAATTCTCAACATAAGCCCCAGTAGGCATGTTACATACAGTGACAATATGTCATATGTTTGGGGTGGTATCCACAAGATTACTAGGGTTTCCGAAAAACTGTAACGTATTTAGCGCAGTTTATCTTCATGTTTTCTCTGTTTTCATGGAATATGCATCTCTGTAGGATTTACTCGGCACTCAATACAGTAATGTGCAACTATTGCAAATTAGTCCAGACAGACATTGCTTTCTTATTAATATAGCCCGAGTCCCCCCTGGTCGCCCTACCTCTGGCTGCAGCTGCGTCTGGCAGTGGAGGTTGGGGGAGGAGGGGGCAGCGTGGGGAGGTTGCGGTAGGCTCCCGGCGGCTCCCTTTGCAGGGCGCCGCCATCTGGGGTACGATTGCACATGTTAGATGCCGCGCATGCACAGTGTCAGGTGCGTGAGGCAGCCATTACAATAGAAGGGTCCACGGGCACTACAAGTCCCAGAATGCACTGGGGATTGCATGTCAGGTGGCTACTCTTAGCCAATAGGACTGCCAGAATCCCCTGCTTCCACATATTGATACTTTGCGCTCGCTAGAAGCACACCAGTCGGAGCTGGGACGAGGAAGGGTAGGGAGTGTAGGTGCAGGGAGTCTGTGACCCCTGCACTAGGCCAGAACCCCCCTTAGGAACCATTAATATTCTTGCAGTACTACGGATTTCCAATAAGGAACAATATGTTAAGACTGTTGCTAGATTAAACAGCTAAGGGATAACAAAACAAATACACACTGCGAGATCAATGAATGACGTTGAGGGATGCACAATGCTTTCTTTCCACAATTAAGATATATAGATTTAGGCTCCTGTTTAATATGCTCCATTCAACCAAATGGGACTAAGGCCTTCTCCAGCACAGGGAAGATGGCTTCACAGTCTATCAAATAAGGGACGGAGTGTTTTCCTCCAAGACACAAGTGGCATAAATAAATATTTTAGTGCCAATGCCAGAGGGTATGCAACACATTGTAAAACAATTTGATACAAGCCATTCTGGCATATAAATGCCAAGTAATCAAAATAATATTATTTGTCTTATGCTTGGTTTTATGGTCGTTTTTTTCCCGCTATTTTCCCCGTACACTATTTTCCACTCACGGCGAGCTCTTCACTCTAAATCTGTGAACATTGTTTTTTCTCCATGGCTAAATGTTGTAGAATCAAACTATGCTCTGGCATGTCAGATCCTGTCAGACGGCAACTGTCATGTCACAATGTCCAATCATTTGTCCCATGATTAAAAAATGAATATTTCAGATCTCTGGATGACAATCCCATCACAGTGATCGCCCGTGATATCAATTACCACTTCAGTTTCAATTTGGCTGTGTGCTTGTGCAGCCCCAGCTCTCAGATACGTCCGGGATGATCCAGGCTTCTGAAGCATGACACTCGTACAATTGCTCCCTATTCTTCTAGTGTCACGGCCTTGAATCAAAACCAGCTATTGAGGTCAAGGCTCGCAGGCAAAGGAATTGAACAAGTAAGCAAATCCCCCACACAAAGCAAAAACAGTTACATCTCTTTACAATGGTGGAGAACTGAAAGTTTCTATTATCCTGATAGTCTGTCAGTTTTATGGGGGGTGAACGGTTAGATAAACGTAAAACTGTTTTATGGGGTTGACAAAGATTATTCAAATCTTTTTTTTTTTTGTCCTTCTGTGGATGCTATCAAACAGTCCCATAAATGATTTTATTCTCATTTAAGCGCATTTCAGAAACGATGAAGAAGTCTAAGGCCGCGCTTATAAGTGTTTGCTATGGCGACACGTTGCTGAAAAAAAATCAAATTGAATTGACTTCCAGCGATCGCGAACAAGCCGTCGCTCCATCTATAAGCGCACGCGACGGATTCAATACATTTGTTTTGGCGCGACGTCGCGTCGCCGGGACTATAAGCGCGGCCGAAGGCGGAAAGGACCAGCGTGCGCTACAAGGGTGAGAAATAATCACAGACTAAAACTCAGAGGAACAGATTAACGAGAAGTTGTTTATAATTAAGGCCTTTGCATATATGCAAGGTGTGATACCTTCTATTAATGTAAAAGGGTTACATCAAAAATGTATTTTTCCTCAGTATACCTTCTATTAAGCCAGAATGTATGTTTTGGGAAAACTTGCATCTTGGTCCAGTACATTTTACGTTGCTATAATATGCAACATGTCTACAATTGTACAGGACCTCAGACAACTCAGACTTCTTCTTTAGTAATCATTTTTTGTATTATACATATTTCCCTCTTAAAAGCAGTATTACTTGTTTAAGAAGATTCTGTGCAACAAATGAACACACAACAATACAATGTACGCCTGTAGCGCGCTCTGAAGCCAATAAGACGATTATAGTCAGCCAACCAAGGGCTTCTGCCTCACTTCTCATCTTAAACCTCTTCCCTGACAAAATATTAACTACCTGAAACTTACATTCCCATCCTTATTATCAAGAGAGAGCCCCGAAGATCAGCTTCTTACCTGCAGTGCATACTTGGCATCAACAACTGATACAATGCCTGTGAAATAAGAATACATACACATTTTACATATTTAAAGCAGAAACATTTTTCTTCTTTACCTCACCTGAACCATGGGGTCTTCCCCGGTTTGGAAAAGCATGAACCCCCAGAAATGCCATTGATGCCAAACCAATAAATATGGAAAATATCCCAATGACGTGTGGAGTTCTGCTTTTGTATTGGGTTAGAACAGCATAGCTGAAAGCCATTTTAAAAGGCTGCTGAAGCGACATTTAACTAACAGCAGAATACATAGTTATAATAGTAACATCGTTCTGATCTAACTAGATGTACGGATGCAACAAGTGCACACATGGGCAGATAGAAGAACCTTATGGGACATTCTGAATGCCTTTAAAGAGAGAGAAGCATATGAGTGCAATATAAGAGACTGAAATGTATTCAAATTACTACACAATATTTGTTTTTCTTCCACATGGTGGTGATGAGTTAACGATCTGCCAGGAACTGCGAACAAATACACAAACAGTATAAACAATACAGACAGCAAACTTTTCTATCCCATGAAATTCCAAAAAACCTTAAAAAAAAGCAGATCTGCATATACGTTATGGCATTTTAACTTTCTGTACTGAATTAAACCCCTGCATTGCTATCTATCTATCTATCTATCTATCTATATATATATCACAGTTCCAACCTGAAACGTGGCAGCAGGGCTAATGACAGTAAGGTAAAGAAGTGTTGTCACTGTACAAGTCTGCTGTGAAGTGGGCCTTTATGAGACAGGTGAAACAGCAGATAGGAGCATGGGAAGACTAGAGGGCTTTAATGTCTGCAAGTAAATTCTTATCAGTCATCGGGGGTACTGAAAATCTACATTTATTTTGAGTTATAAAATAATTGTACATATTGTGACATAGGGGCATGCACAGGGGTTATAAAGACTTTCTGAAGGCGGCCCAATGAGTAAAGACACCGACTCTGATAACACAATTCCTGGTGTCGGCTCCTTGTGACCTTGGGTAAGTCACTTCATCTCCCTGTGCCTCAGGCACCAAATATATTGATTGTAAGCTCATCTGGGCAGGGACCGTGTCTGTAACAATCCTATGTGACGAGTAGCACGCACTGTACTGTAAGGCTGCGGTCCCAGTCATCACTGAGACACGCGCGCCCAGCGGGGGGGGGGGGGGCGGCGCGTGCACAGCGCTAACCGCGATCTGCGGTCTTTAGGAGAGAGGGAGAGGTTTGCGACGGCAGGGGGCGTGGTCGGGTTTTTGCGGGGGCGTGGCCATGACCTCACGCGGCTGGTTCGCCCTCATTGGCTGAACCGCCGGCGGGGGCGTGGCCACGGCTCGGTCGCAAGTTCCACACACAATTTTTTTGAGTGTGTGGAATCTTGCAGCACAGCGCGGGTGCTGAATGTGCGCCGACGCATGTACTCGGCCCTGAGTGACTGGGGGGCCGGTGCTTGTTCGCACAGTGCACGCCGAGGCGTGCGCTGTGGCAGTGACTGGGACCGCAGCCTAATTGTGAAGCGCTTTGGCTCCCGTTGGGACAAAAGCGCTATATGAAATAAAGTTATTATTAAAAGTGATTATTCATGTCTTAACACACTTGCATGCTTTTGTAACGGAATTGACACTCATACCTACAAATGTAATCCCACTACTGGATCACTCGAAGTGGCACATTTAGCAGCACAAAAAGTCCCACCCCCACCCACGAGGCAAATGCGGTTTTAAAAGATGACTACCAAAAGTGCAGTTAATGTTAGCATCTCAATCTAATTCACACGTGGGCCAGTGATACAGCTGCTACTCTATTATGTTTGAGTTCTCACTATGGCCAACAAATATTATGAATTAAAAAACATATTTTTACATCTCTGATGCAGACAGATTTTCCTTCCAGTTACATAAAGCACACAATTCAACCAGCATTGCCCATGTCTTGGAGAATGAGGTTTCCTTACCATCCAGATATATGTCACTTCCCAGCTCAGCATCAACCCAAAACATCGAGGCCACCGCACCTATCAGAAGTGAGACCAGTTAACCAAACCCAATACAGAATCTCCCCTTCACTGAGAGCGGGACATGCAATGTCTGACAGCAAAAGTGATCACATCAAAATGTGCTATGGTTCTTCTCTTTTTCAGAGGCTCTATATTAACGTACAAACTGTTTTGCACCTAATTATTTATTGTTGCATTGTCTCTTCTCAGGTTCCCTAACTTCCAGGAGCACCGCAACCGAAATGATGGGGACTTTACATCACCTGTCAGTTTTGTCAATCGTTTTATATCCATTTTTGTTGGTTTATCCCCTTTGTTGCTAGAAATTCCTGCAATGCGTTGTTTTTCGTTTTAACATTTTCTAACTTATTCAAATGGCTACACAAAAAAAATTGATATTACAATTATTTTATGGGGTTTTTTTTTCTACTTCCTTATAACACAAGCTTTTCTGGTTATCCCCTAATATTTACTTCTATTTGTTATTCACATCTTCCTGTAGCTATTATTCTTCCCTGTATTATGACTTCTTTTTTTAGATCTGCAAAACGCTGTATACATGGTTGCACTACATACAGTACACATACAGCACAACGGCTCCTAACCTGATCCCAAAGAGGCCCTGCACCATAGCCATCAAATGCATTGAAGCTAATGCCAGGCAAGTAGTCGATGAGCAACTTTTACCAAACGTCTGACCCTCCGACATAAATCAATTAGCTCAGCCATCACGTTTTGGAGAGCGGCAGCTGCGTGTCACAATTTCCGTAAATAATAAAACCGCACCATTTGATTTCAGATGACCTGATTTAGCACGTTGCAATGTAACAACACGAGAGGGAAACAATGACAGCGGCTATAAGAATTGTGCTTTATTTATTTGTTTAAAAGCCTCACTGGCCAGCACGACAGGCCCTGTCCCAATGAATGAAGCACAAGACGGAAAGCAATGATAACAGGGCTCAATGGCATGTCACAACCTGTCTCTCTGACATGACGAGATGTGGTCCTCCGAGCATCACTTTGTGTCAACACTGAGATACCTGTCAGATGCTTGCCGTGCTTAACCATGCAAGATCTGGCCAGGGCCGTGATGGTTTCCTGATACCTATTGATTTCTTTCCCCAAAACCTTAATCGTTTTCCAAATGGGCTGAAATGGGGTTTGCGAGCAACAAGGGCCGAATCAATGTCCTCTCTTTTAAAAGAAATTACTTCAGCATGACCATTATTAATGGCTTTGAACCGGAATGTGTCGGGCTGCTGGGTGAGAAATAACTGGCTTGCCAATAGGAATTCCCTCCTCGTGACAGCAGTTTCTATCATTTTAAGAAGAAATAACAGAATTAAAGTAACATTTAGGATTGTATGTAGGTATCATATTATTGGTCCCATAAAGATGTTGTAAAATACAGGGAGGGATCAAACAAGTTTTTACACGGCTGACAAAAAGCACAATTGAAAAATGGACATAATTGATAATAAAAATGGATGTACATAAGCACATGGGCGCAGGGTTCGCTCTGTGTACTGTATGTGCTATACAAGACATTGAGATGGATGGATCTACGCGTCACATATAAATTTGCAGCTTATCCCATATCTTTATTCACTGTTGCATATAATATTAAAGAACATTTTTTTAGTGATTTCTAAAACTTTAAGAAAAAGAAACACTGAGCTTTTTATTTGTATTGACCACCAAAATGTGAAAAAAAAGCCTTCTTAAATAACTCTCCTCCAATACACGTCCATACTCCACCTTTTTGTATTACACCCCAAGTAACAACACAAGGTAAAATCAATACACCTACTTTTTGGGTTACTTAAACAGAGAGCGATGCATTGTGGGTCTTTGTTATGCTTTGAAGGAGCCCTTACTTGTTTTAGTATTTCATAGCGAGGGACAGAAACTATCAGAAATAAGAATGCTGCAGTGATTTGAACGTTAAAGTGAAGCCTAGGCATTAACTACAAAATTCGTACTGGCAGTCATATTTAGGAGGCCCACAAAAAAATTACTTGACATCTGTTTTTCTCTGGAATTTAAAAACTGCAAGAGAATGAGGCAGAAATATACGTGGTTATACTGAATAGGGGAAGGACGTTTCAGCAAGATGGTACCTGGATCTGCTAACCCGGTTGTTTCCAATAGTATGTAGTCAAATTTCCCTTTCTTCTGCATTAAACTTTCAATCGCTTTAAGACCATTGTCCCTGTAAAAAATAAATAAAAATAAGGGAAACACATACATAATATATATATATATATATATTGTGACAGAAACCAGGGGATGGTAATAAATTCCGTATATAGGGCTCCCAGGATACTAGACAGTTTCTATCCTGTTTGGCCTGGGAGTGCAGCCTTATAATACATACACTCCATCCCACAGTTTGGCAAGCGCTGGAACTGAGGGATGAGAGATCCAGACCAGAGTTTGTCTGCTGCCTGATTTCTGTCACCTGTCATGCTAATTAGGAATCAGGTATGAAAGACTGATTTCCTGTTTGCTCTGGGTCCCCACAAGAGCCAGGAGGCTGGAAGGCTGCTGAACTACAGAGGGGAGAAGCCTCTTCCCCAAACAGGTTCAATCTTTCTGTTCATTTGTGTAAGACTGCAAAAGTACCTTGTTTTGTTGTTGGGAGTGGAAAAGCCACTTCCAACCCTGAGTCAGGGATATCTAAGTTAAGTTATCGCTCAGGTGAGCAGCTTTTGTTTTGATCTGTTTTCTGTTGTATGCACTGTGGCAGTCTCAGTGCCTGGGACTGAATAAACCAGGCATAGCCTGTTTAAAGGAACAGTACGTGACGCCTCATCATTTAACCTACCCTAAAAGACCGTGTTCTAAACAGTCCCGGACAAACGACGGAGCCCCGGAGTAAGCCGTTTGTCACATATGGTGGAGAATGCGGGCAGAGCACTAGGGGGTCTGCGGGTTGAAGAACTTTGAAAAAAAAAAAAAAAAAAAAGTTTTTTTCATCCTCTGCAAACAAGATGGAAGACGTGGTGGGTGCACTGGTACGCAATGTCGCTGCCCAGAAAGACACGAATGAAACCCAGCAACAGCTGTTAATAGCCCAGCAAGAAACTAATGCAAACCAGCAGCAGACGAATGCAGCCCAGCAACAGCTGCTAATAGCCCAGCAAGAGATTAATGCCAACCAGCAACAGGTGAATGCCAACCAGCAACAGGCGAATGCAAACCAGCAACAGACGAATGAAGCCCTGCAAAACGCGAATGCAAACCAGCAAGAGACAAACCGCTTGCTGAGAGAGGAGCAACAGCGGTTCGCTCAGGGCTTACAGCAGGAACTCGAGATCCTGAGGGGGACTATCAGTAACCTTCCACTGGCAGTGGCAGCCCCAGTTCCGAAAATGACCAGGGCAAGCCACTACCTTCAGAAGATGGGACCCTCGGATGATGTGGAAGCCTATCTTCTCACGTTTGAACGCACGGCACAGAGAGAGGGATGGCCAGAAGCTGAGTGGGCTGGTCTAATCGCACCCTTCCTAAGCGGCGAACCCCAGAAGGCTTACTTTGATCTAGAGCCAGCCGAAGCTAACGTCTATGCAAAATTGAAGTTCGAGATCCTCGCCCGCCTCGGCGTAACCACGGCTGTTCGCGCCCAAAGGTTTCACGCATGGTCCTTCACGATGGATAAAGCCACCCGAAGCCAGATGTATGACCTCATCCACCTCGCCCGGAAGTGGCTACAACCCGAGATCAACTCAGCCAGCCACATCGTGGAACGGTTGGTCATGGACCAGTTCTTGAGGAAACTTCCCTCTGCCTTACGCCGTTGGGTCAGTCGGAGTGACCCCCACAATGCGGATGAGCTTGTGGCCCTCGTAGAAAGGTACAATGCAGCAGAAGAGCACCCGCAACCCACAGTCGTGGAGCAACCCCACTACCCGAGGTTCCAGGACTCTTCCAGAGACGGTAAAAGGGTACCGGGGTTAAGGGGCGCTGAAGAGCGGCGACCACCTTCACGCAGCACCAGCAACAGTGGTTCGCACACTAAGGGCAATAGCCAACATGGGGAGCCGGGAAAAGGCTCTAAGTGGGACACAGACTATGTACCTAAATGTGTAAATTGTCATGAGAGGGGCCACACAGCAAAAATCTGCCCACTAAATGATGAGCCCATGCAATGCAACAGCGTGGAACCTTATTCGCTGTTATCCCAATGTATGGGCCCTAGCCCAGAGGACCCCTTGAATAACCATCTGTGGGCATTTGTAAAGGTTAATGGTAAGAGGGTTCGGGCACTTCTTGACTCTGGGAGCATGGTCACACTAGTGTCCGAATACCTCTTGCCCATTAAGAAGAAACAGGGAAACAGTTCACAAAGAGTGGCAATTTGTTGTATACATGGGGATAATCATGAATATTCCACTGTTGATGTTTTTTTTGAAACAGAGTTTGGTTCTTTAGATTTCAAGGTGGGTATTGTACCCAAACTGGCACATGATGTGTTAATAGGGACCGACTTTCCCCATTTTCTAAAAATGTGGTCCCCCGCTCAGAATAGCGCCCAGAGTTCAATAGCGGACCATAACGAAGTATTAGAAGAAACAAATCCTTTCCCTTTTTCAGAAATGGAGGTTGACGAGGGCCCAAATAAGAAGGGGGAAAAGGAGGAGTGCTGTAAAATTCCCTTCCCCATCACTACTTTGGTAGGGAATACCCCAAATCAAGATGTTGAGCAGACACTTACCAACCCAGAACCGGATAAGACCCTCGCTGACCTAGAGGTCAGTCCTGGGAGTTTTAAGAAGGCCCAGTGGGAGGACCCCACATTAGCGGTAGCAAGGGGAAATATACGGGACCAGAATAGTACTCCTGGCCAACCAGATAGGTCACTTGCTTACCCCTACTTCGAGGTAGAGAACGACCTAGTATATCGGGTTGATAAAAGGAAATCAGTTACAACTAAACAATTGTTGGTACCACGGACATTCCGTAACGTAGTATTACACCTCGCACATAGTCATCCATTGGGGGGACACCTAGGGGTGGAAAAGACAAAAGAAAAGGTTCTCCGAAGCTTCTATTGGCCTGGGGTTCTGGCAGAAATTACGAATTATTGTTCCTCATGCCCAGAATGTCAGATCACCGCCCCGTTCAAGGCGTACCGCAGCCCATTGGTACCCCTTCCCATAATAGAGGTACCATTTGACCGGATTGCTATGGATCTAGTAGGACCCCTAATAAAGTCTGCTAGGGGACATCAGCATATATTGGTAATATTAGATTATGCCACCCGATATCCGGAGGCAGTTCCCCTACGTAGCACCTCAGCTAAAAACATAGCAAAAGAGTTAGTAGTTCTGTTTTCCCGGGTCGGGATTCCTAAAGAGATTCTATCTGACCAGGGAACACCATTTATGTCCCAAGTAACGAAAGAGCTATGTAAACTCCTAAAAATCAAGCATCTCAGAACCTCAGTCTATCATCCACAAACAGATGGTTTAGTGGAAAGGTTCAATAAAACCTTAAAGAGCATGTTACGGCGGGCGGTTGATAAAGATGGGAAAAACTGGGATTGTTTGTTACCGTACCTGTTATTTGCCATTAGGGAAGTTCCCCAATCATCCACAGGCTTCTCCCCGTTTGAACTATTGTATGGCCGACACCCAAGGGGCTTACTGGATATAGCCAAAGAGACTTGGGAACACGAGGTTACCCCTTACAGAAGTGTAATAGAGCATGTTGCCCAGATGCAGGACCGCATTGCTGCAGTCCTACCCATAGTGAGGGAACACATGGAGAAAGCTCAAGAAGCACAGAGGAATACATATAATAAGGGTGCTAGGGTCAGAATTTTTTCTCCAGGTGATAGGGTACTAGTTCTGGTTCCCACCGTGGAGAGTAAATTCCTTGCTAAATGGCATGGGCCATATGAGGTCTTGGAAAGAGTGGGAGAAGTAAATTATAAGGTGAGACAGCCAGGTAGGAGGAAACCTGAGCAAATTTACCATATAAACCTACTCAAGCCCTGGAAAGATAGAGAAGTCTTGTTAACCCTAGTACCCCCAGGTCCGTCAGAGAATCAAGAAACTGACCCAGAGGTTAGCATAGCTGAAACCCTGTCTGTTCATCAGAAACGAGAGGTTCAGAATTTAGTGAAAAGAAACAAAGAAATCTTCTCTATACGGCCAGGTAGAACTAGCGTAATTGAACATGACCTAGTCTCTGAACCGGGGGTCCGAGTTAACCTTAAACCGTACCGAATCCCAGAGGCCAAAAGAAAGGCTATAAGTTTAGAGGTTAAAAAAATGCTAAAACTAGGTGTAATTGAGGAATCCCAAAGTGGGTGGAACAGCCCTATAGTCTTAGTCCCAAAGCCAGATGGTACAACAAGGTTTTGTAATGACTACCGGAAACTAAACGCGGTGTCAAAATTTGATACTTATCCTATGCCCAGGGTAGATGAACTTGTAGAGAGACTGGGCAAAGCCCGATATCTCACAACCCTAGACCTAACAAAAGGGTACTGGCAGGTTCCCCTCACAGAAAGGGCAAAAGAAAAGACAGCCTTCTCAACCCCAGACGGCCTCTTTCAGTATAAGGTGTTGCCTTTTGGCTTACATGGAGCTCCCGCCACATTCCAAAGAATGATGGATAAAATTTTAAAACCACATGCTCGGTATGCTGCCGCCTACCTGGATGATGTGGTAATCCATAGTGAAGATTGGCAATCCCACCTTCCAAAGGTCCAAGCTGTGCTTGACGCAGTCCGGTCTGCTGGACTAACTGCTAACCCTGCTAAATGCACTATTGGTCTGGAGGAGGCCAAGTATCTGGGATATTCTATTGGCAGAGGTTTACTCAAACCCCAAACACTCAAAGTGGAGGCGATACAAAATTGGCCAAGGCCAGTTACAAAAAAACAAGTAAGGACCTTTTTGGGGTTAATTGGGTACTATAGAAGGTTTATTCCCAATTTTGCAACTAAGGCAACCCCACTAACTGACCTCACAAAAGCAAGAGGACCGCTAATGGTAAAGTGGTCCCCCGAAACCGAACAGGCCTTTAGAAGCCTGAAAGAAGCTCTCTGTGCCCAACCAGTGTTGGTCACACCTGACTTCTCCAAAGAGTTCGTAGTCCAAACCGACGCATCTGAGGTAGGGCTGGGGGCGGTACTCTCCCAGGAGTCTCAAGGTGAGGAGCACCCCATCCTTTATTTAAGTAGGAAACTAAA